>NW_008794456.1:4094401-4094988 GCF_000699145.1 Aptenodytes forsteri | reverse complement strand
AGCAGAAAAGGCCTTGACTGTGTGTCAGCACTGCTCAGCAGTAACGAAAACATCCCTGTGTTATCAACACTGTTTCCAGCACAAATCCAAACCACAGCCCCATACTAGCTACTAGGAAGAAAATTAACTCTTATCCCAGACACAACCAGTACATTCTCCGCCCCTTACTCCACACCGTTTACGTCATGCTTGTGTTTCACACTATCCAATACATTCTCATTACCCACCACCACCCTTCCCATCCTTTGATACAATACACAGACATCATTCCCTTAGTCTACGGACCACCCCTGGGAGATGTCTGTAAAATGTCCACAAATGCCCACAAAACGTCCACTGAGTTCATTTAGTCCATGCCTTTGGGCTCCATCTGTTCTAGTGGTCACTCAGGCCAGGAGAGGTGGTATGTTGCATGGAGCTATTGGGCACCAAAGCTAGCTCAGGTCAGGTCACTGCAGCACTTGCACTGCTTCTCGTAAGTCTTCTCTGTTGGTTCAGGTGGTTCCTGCTATATTAATTCCCATAACATGGAACTCAAATCCTGGGTTACAACAATTTAAAGGTATTTCCATTACAGTCTCCACCCC
>NW_008794456.1:4087863-4093528 GCF_000699145.1 Aptenodytes forsteri | reverse complement strand
GGCGCCAAAAAGGACTGTCGTGGTTTAACCCCAGCCAGCAACTCAGCACCACCCAGCCGCTCGCTCACTCCCTGCTGATGGGGTGGGGGAGAGAATCGGAAGGGTAAAAGTGAGAAAACGTGTGAGTTGGGATATGACTATGAACACATTTGAGGGAGCAAAATCATAGAAATATACTCATATAAGAGCAAATGACAAAATAAAGAAGTTCAAGACAATGTGGAAAGGAAAAAAAAGAAAGCTTACCATTCAGCATCTGATTTTCTGAAAGTCAGTGGCCAATACAGGCCATCCCACAAAGAGTGCTCAAGCTGTATGTTACTGATACTTTCTCAAGCTCCCTAACAGTGAAAAGCTGTCAGAGTAGTTCAAACCTGTGATTTATTTGACTCTATAAATGTTTTAAAAATCTTACTAATGATTTAAGAAAAAGACATGCAAACAATCATAAAAGATGAGCATTATTTAAAAGTGAATGTGGGTGTGGTGCCTTGACCCATTTGGAATGTTAAGAAGTATGCTGCATTAAAGTATTGAATATGTATTTTCGTTATTTATTGAGTGGCCAAAAATATTAAGAGCCTTTTAGGTAGTGCGTAGTAACATCCCTTTCCCAAAAGTGGGTCAAGGCTTATGTAGCCTCCATTTACAACATGGGTCCATCTTAAAAAAAAAAACCCACAACCATACAGAAGGAGCTAACACGACAAAGGATCCAAATTCTGTACGTCTTAAGTGAGTATCTCCATTGACCTTGATATGCCTAAACCTGGAGCAATTGCCACAGGGTGTGGTCCAGTATATATTAACGACAAATTATCTTGGAACTCTTTTTGTCTTCAGTGCTGCAAAAGCGCAATGATGATGTATACTGGCTCCTCGGTCTGCCTCCAGATGAAACTCCCTTTTTCGCATTACAAGAACAACAGGGAGCCTCTGACGATGGGAGGGAGGCTGCCAGGTTACTGCCCACAACGCAAGATTGTGTAAGAACAAAGGAGTAGCAGGATGAACTTGACATAATGAAGCACCTAATGATAATAACAGTGGTGAAAAGGGAAGGAGTGAGCAAAGGTTGTTATCACAAGATCCTCCATTTGTTCAGTGAAGGCCTTAATTGCTGTACCTTTTATTAGTTGCAGGGAATTATAAAGATGTAAATTAAAAGGTAGTTTGATGAGTTATAGCTGCGTGGACGTCAGATCTAAGCTGAAACTGTAAAAGTAAGATATTGAGCAAATAAGCTTTAATACTATCAGATTATGCCTCTCGCCTCTCCTTCCCAGAGTTTTTTGTAATGTTATTTCCAAACAGTATGTTTCAGGAAGAATGTTTTCTTAGTAAGCAAACATTTAGGTATTCCAATACATTCTAATACGCTGAGGACTTTTATTTTATAACAATCTGTCTTTTTCTTTATAAGGTGACAGTGGATATCTCTTGAAAAATTGCCTAATCTCTCTCTGTTTTATCTCCAGATTCTCTCTGAAAACTGTATCATTATAAATTATAATGAAACTCAAAAAGTGACCAGAATAGTAATCGGAAGAACATTTGGCATCTTCAAAATGAGACTTAGATGCTTAGATAAATGTGGTGGAACAGAACAAAACTGCCCTTCAAGAAAGTTCAGAGCAGTCCTGGTAGGTGTGTGTTATGTAATAGAGCCATTAAATGTGGTTCAGCTGAAAAGATGAAAAGGAAGCAATTTAATGAGTCAATCCAAATTACCGAAGTAAATGACCATAATGATGTACACTTGGAAAATTATGTCATGATAGGACAGAGGGAATTAAAAATAAGGTGCTAGCTATCTGGAACCAAAGCGTAAGCCAAAGTAAAACTGACGCCTTTATTCTGAAGCGGTGCAGTAGTAATAGAGTGCTTAGACGTGGGACTGCAGCACAGGAGAGGAGGTGCTGTTTCTGGCTGCTATGCAGACCTCCCGCGTGTTGGCTCATATGCGCCTTCTGAGCCTCCTGTGTCTTCACATTTCATCCTAGGACCATTTTAGTGTCAGTAAAATGGAAATTAGAAATACCATCTTCCCAATGCTAAAGGAAAAGTGGACTGCAGACCAGTAGACTACAGTTTCAGGCAATAAATGGATTCCAAGCTCTTTACTTCTCATGCCAAACAGCAGGACTGGGGACTGCTCCCCTTCCCCTCACCTCCTGCAGTCTACTCAGTGAACTAGCAAATGCTACAAAATTAGGTTCCTGCCTTTTTTTTTTTCTTTTTTTGCCTGCAAATGGCCCAGAATTATGCGTTTCTGTATGTATATGCCCAGGTTCAGCTACAGCAGGACAGGCAGTTCCAACAGTTAGGACAGCGCTTCCAGCTTTGTTCCCGCTCCCTGAAGTGGGAACTGTGGGTTTGAAATCTCTCAGACAGACTGGCCTCCAATCCAGATCTTCTTCCCAGGCTCTTAAACAACAGGTTGGCTTGGCTCTGCCCCTTTACTGGCCTTACCAAAGAAAACGGCTGTGACTGACGGCTGCTTTTTGTGCTACCCATCCTGTGCTGGAACATAATCCATCAGCTCAGGTTCCTCAGGTGATCCGAAGGTACGTTTCTGAATTGCACGTAACCTTGGGCTGCAAATAGCCACTGACGCAATCAAGATGGTCATGCTTTGTGCAGTGTAGGAGAAATTTAGGTGGTTTAGTAAGTTTTCTGGGGGGAGGATGTATGTACTTAGAGCTTCATGAGAACCAAAGTAGGCTATAGCAATATCCCTCTTTAGGAACTGGGTCTTGCAATCAAGTAAACACCTAAGGCACCCAAATTCTTTATCACCTCTTCTCTTGCCAAATTCTTCATGGTCCTGTAGGGGCAAACACCCTTTCCCAGACAAAGACCTGTAGTAATGTGAATGGGGGAACATCATTTTTTGCACTGCAAATTTAAATAAAGGGAAGAAAAAGTTTTCAGCCATAGACTTTTCTGTATTTATAAAAATCAACTCAAAACTATTTCATTATGAGAGACCCTAAGATAGGCAAGGTATTGCAGCTTTTCTAGGAAAGCTCATGTTAAAAGGATCCCAATATTCAGTTATTTATGCATAAAGTGCAATAAGCTCTTCCATGAATAGTATTAAAAGACTTACCTTTCTGTGGATTTCTGTCCTATATTTTCTGTACACGCTCCTCAAAATCTTAAAATATCCCCAGCTTTTATTGTGTCCAGGTTTTTGACCCCCTCATTGCAAGAAATGGCCCATGCTACATAAAGCTTTGCTTATGCCAGTTGTCCTGCTAATACACATATGCTGTCAGACCAGCTGGCTGTTGGCAGACAGCAGAGGTAAATGTCAAGTTCTTGCCCGTCCCCCTACTATGAAGACCACACAAAACCATTTCTCTGTAAACAGCACAGTATAACTATAGTCCACTGATTCAGTTTTGTTTAGATAATCTACAATATTGAAAAAGTAAACAGCAATAAAAGGGTCAGACACATATACAGAAAGAAGGAAGCACACTGCACTTAATTTCTCATGAGAAATGTAATTTTTTTGGTTTTAATTAAGTTTTCCCAACTTAATCCAAGTGGTGTTACACAAGAACTGATGAACAGTCTTCAGAGCTAATATTTTTTTTCCCTCTGTCTATAAAAATGTATCTGTTGCTTACTAAAGAGAAACAAAGGGCCAAATCATCAGATGGGAGAAAGCTGTGTTACTCCATTCAGCTAAAAAGGGATCAATTTGTACCAGATTTACATCTGGCACTTGTTAGTTCTGGTCTGCTTATATGCTTCCAGGTTTGAAAGGAACAGAAATCCTCCTACGTGACTTTGTCAGGATTGTCTTGTTAGGGATCAGTTTGACCTCCTCCTCCACCATTCACATTTTGGAGTTTTTAGCCAAATCAGGGCCATCAGCAAAGTGAGAGGATTATGGAATAGTAGGGGAGTTGTGCTCCGACATTTTGGGGGGTCGTGCACAGCTGCGGGATGAGCAAGGACAGATGTTGCTGCAGGATTAATCGTGGTTCATAAACCTGGGATAGAAAATGTGTTGAAAATGCTTGTTGTAGGAAAAAAGAGCGAGGAACGTTCTTGCTCCCGTGGACTGGATGGGCTGTATAAGACATTTAGAATAAATGTGGCTGTTGAGCAGCTAGTGACACTACATAAAAAGAGCTGTAGCAGGGGAACAAAAGCGATACTGTTTTATCTTTACTGCTGATTAAAGTCTGTAAGTACTGTATCTACAAAATTATGCACATTTTAAACAAAAATCTGCAAGATGTCACAAGCAAGAAAAACAAGTCACGGGGTGCAAGGCAAAGCTTTCCTCCACGGTTTAATCAGTCTGCTGTTACTGTCCCTCTCTCACAGTGACTGCAGTGTCGTCTGTGTCGTGGACTTACTGCATTGTGCCAAACAGTTGCCATAATACAGCTGTTTAACGCTTTTCTGTGCTCAGCTGAGCCAGGATAAATACTAAGTCTGGAGTAGATGATAGAAGGTTTTTTAACTGATACTACCTTCCAATGAAAGATAGGTTCATCCTGAAATAACTCACCATACCAAACATCCCCTCCAAATATGAAAAAACAAAAACAGAAGGCCAGACATAAAAAAATTGAAAACAGAATGCCATAGGAAAAATAAGCAATTACATACTGTTAAAGAAAGTCACTCTGTGGAAAGGATTTAGCATAGCAAAAATCAGTCATCGTTTTAAACAGGGTAGCACACAGCAGATAAGGAGATCTGGAGAAACTCTGGAGAGAGGTTTACTCAATATTAAATGATGATGAAACATCTGTACCTTCCATCCATCACTGATTATGTGAAAGAACATTTGATTCGGCAAATTATACAATCACCTAACCCTCCAGCTTTTACAGAGGAAAAAAAAAAAGAACAGGTTATACAATCTTGAAAATATCCAATTTTTCTTTTGTGTACACAGAAGCAAAATGACGTGCAGTTTTTTGTATACTAGGCTGTTTCTGAACAGCTAGTTATTAAATGTATCGGTTGTTTTCTCCTAGAATGGACAGTTTTCAAATATACCAAGAAAATGTGTTTTATTTTTAAAAAAATATTTAACTAAAGATAAAACTGCAGATTCAGATCCCTACATGTAAAGGGCTTCAGATCTGCATTGCCAAACTGGAACCTGTTCTTACAATTGTAGTCCCAACTTCTATCCCAAACTATCTATTTTTCCTTCCTAATGTTCATGCAGAACCATCCATAACACTGACCCTCAGTGAAGTCTTTTCTATCCTTATCCATTTCATATTGCTCTGTTCATGTTTATTAACTTTTTTTTAATTAAGTCCTTTTCAAAAAGCATCTTTCTTTCCTAGTTTTAAGCAATTAGATTATGACATCTGGCAACCGAACCCCCACTAGAACAGGCAACTACAAAGCGCCACCTAATTTTGTAAGTTTTTGGTCTCATTCACAAAATAGCAATGATCCTGAATTTTAAGTTATCCCACAGCCAAATCTTTGAACGTTAGCCAAAAGGTAGTCCTAGCCCAAGTATTGCTTTCCTTGGTCCAATCTGTAATGTAGTGTTCAGATCCAAGAGGAAAGTACTGAGTCTTACAAGGGGGAATGGCTTTAAACTAAAGGGGGGGAGATTGAGAAGATAGAAGGGGAAGAAATTTTTTTCGCTGAGGGTGGTGAAACACTGGCC
>NW_008794456.1:4083770-4087692 GCF_000699145.1 Aptenodytes forsteri | reverse complement strand
GGAAACATTCCAGGTCAGGTTGGACGGGGCTCTGAGCAACCTGATCTAGTTGAAGATGTCCCTGCCCACGGCAGGGGGGTTGGACTAGATGGCCTTTAGAGGTCCCTTCCAACCCAAACTATTCTATGATCCTATGATTTCTTCATGTGTGTGCCCTTGCCCTGTGAAAGAAGTAAGCCAACACAGATAAGTTTGATTCTCTTTCATTCTAGGATAGCTTAAGTCAAATTAATTTGCATTTGCTATGGATGCACACAGGGGCAGTAAACCACAGTTCTGTCATACATGGTTACATGCTAAGAAGTTGGTAACTTCACCATGAAGCTTTACAAGATCGCTCAGAAATGGAAAGCTAATCAGCAGACCGTGTACTAAATGTGTCTGTATAACATGCTTGCCTAAAGAGTATCTTCAGGATTGAAAGTCTGATTAGTCTTCGCTCAATCTGACATGAAGCTTGAAATTGCTTTTTGATCTGAATAAAGGCTATGATACAAGAGCAATGTTGTAGCAAAGGCATTTTGGGGGAGCACCAGAAAAGCATCATCTCAAAGGAATTGCCAATTATTTTTTCCACTTCTACAGTGTACAAAGTTCAAGACAAAAGTTACTTTGAGGACTTGAAGCAGGTTGTAATATTTCCAAAATGCACGGCTAAGCAAGAAATGTCATTCACTCAAGCCGTCATCAAAATGTTTCTGATTACATCCCTGACTAATTACATTACCGTATACCTTTTAAGTAGTGGGTTTAAAATTACAGCACTTGGCTCAAAATTGGTTCCTTATTTTTAGGCAATTCTTCCTATCAGCTTGAACTGACAGTGCTTAATCAGATGATAAGTTTTCACATAGAATTGCTGATTATAGTCCCAAACCTGCAAAGTGCTGCAGGATCAGAGGAGGATCAGAAGGGGAGGGTTCACTTCATTCTATAATTCAGCTAGGAATAATTAGTGCAGTTATTTTATATGATATCCTAAGGATATACTGAAGCTCTATGTCCTTTTTGTGATATCAGGAAAGGACACTGCAGATCCTAATTGAAAATAGGCCAGAAATTTGAGATCATTGCTCCCCACTAGCATTTCTGCCACTGAATGGGACATTCCCACAGAGCTAGGAAGTCCTGAGTCTGCAGAACATGTCATATACTTCCATTGGGGAGCATGGGAGACAAATCTAATGCTGTGCCATTATCTTTTGTTTCTTACATAGTAAATTTGGCTATGATGGCATGAAGAAGCTAACCATCATTCCAGAAGCCTACAACAGCTTTGCAGTGTCCAGTTCCCACGTACAGCCCAGGAGTGGGTGCAGAGCACCAACGGCTTTGGATAGACACAACCTGTGAGAGCAAATCCTGACTCAACGGGAATATTGTCTTTCCAAACGTCAATTAAAAAAAAAAAAAGAAAAATATATATGTGTATACTCTACCCGTTTTTTATCTGACTGCACTAGGTACCTAGATAGATGGTGGGTTGCTCTTTGGTTGGATGTTTTGTTTTCTCTTCTACATCTCCCAACAGCAGCCATGTGCAATCAACTCAATACCCCTCAAGTAATTGCACACTTCTGCCCAAGAGGGTCTGGCTTTGAAAGCTATTTAGAGCATACCAAAAGGTGAATTTTCCGGTCCAAAGCTTCTCCAACATTTTTCAGACCTTTAAGCTGACACCTGAACTGAATTTTCTGATGTTGCCTTGCTAAATGTTTAAACTAAGAGGTATAGATAAATCCTTTAAGGAATACATCATCTCTTGCCAACATTCTTGGCAAAATTTATGTTCTTGTTAATAGTTTTGTACTTATACATTAAACAACCCTTAAGTGCTTCCACTTGGCTATATAAATATGATTATTTTATCCATGTGAATATTTCTGTTCAGTATACATGTTGTGAGATACCTGATCTAAGTTTAAATCTGGAAAGGACAGGAAAGGTAGGCGATTTCCATCCCTTACTGGCATTTGGTTTGGACTATAAATAAAAAGTCCCTACTAAGGTCCAAACTTTTTTATGGCAGGTGTTCCACAAACACTAAACGGAGGCATTATTCCCCAGCAAACTTTACAGATTAAGACACGAACACATGAAACAGGGCATGGAAGCTGAATTTGCACATAGAATCATAGAATCATTAAGGTTGGAAAAGACCTCTAAGATCATCGAGTCCAACCGTCGACCCAACACCACCATGCCCACTAAACCATGTCCCTCAGTGACCCATCTACACGTCTTTTAAATACCTCCAGGGATGGTGACTCCACCACTTCCCTGGGCAGCCTGTTCCAATGTTTCACCACTCTCTCAGTAAAGACATTTTTCCTCACATCCAATCTAAACCTCCCCTGGCGCAACTTGAGGCCGTTTCCTCTCGTCCTATCGCTTGTTACTTGGGAGAAGAGACCGACCCCACCTCGCTACAACCTCCTGTCAGGGAGTTGTAGAGAGCGATGAGGTCTCCCCTCAGCCTCCTTTTCTCCAGGCTAAACATAAATGAACGTGGCAAAGAAGTATTACGCTTTCTGTTCCATTTATGTTTCTGAGTATGGGAAATTTTTCCTATTAAATCTTTTTGAGGAAAACAAAAAGAAGCTGAATCATGTCAAGCAAAATACGTGCATAGTGTTTGAAGAAAGGAAAAAGCTAGAAAAAATAATTTTTAAATAAAAATAATGTTTCAAAAAATCAATTCCTTTATAATAAAGAATGGAGCTTAAGAAACAATTTGAATTACTTTGTTTAGGGTCAAGCAAATACTTTTTCAATTCAAAATAATTTCATCTTTCTTTTCATTTTTGCCAGACTGACTAGAAATGAAAGTAAAGTGAATTATCAAAACAAAATATTGAATTTTTTTTTTCATTTCAGTCAGCAGACAATAACAAAAATTAAATCAGGTATTCATGCATTTCTAGTATTTTTGTTGTTGCTAACGCAAGGATAGAGGTTGGAAGTAAACAAGTAGCAAAAAAGGAAGACGTGAGTAGGTTACATGAGAGAGGTGAGCCGTAAATCAGGATTTGAAGGAAAATAAGGTAACGGATGTTTGGATTTTAGTATGGAGCTTTTCCTGTGTTTGAAGAGTAGCACAAGGGAAAGTGTGGATATACAGGATGAGCTGACAGCTGGACAGTAAAGTCTGAGAATATTGGGAAAGGTCAGCATCCTAACAGGTTAATGGGTCAAACAGGCTGGAGCTGGGTAACGAAGGGGTTTGACTTTAAAGACAAGGCACCATTATTTGATACAGACGCGCAAATGAAACCTGCATCTGAGTTATTCTAATATTTGGCAAGCTCCCCCGTATAAGAAATGACAATGCAAAATGTTGTGGATTTAAACGTGCCCTGTTTGTTTTCCTCACTTACTCCAGTTTTGCTGTCAAAAAGCCCCAGTGTCATTAGGCTACCCAGGTTGGTATAGAAGTCATACGGTTTCAGCTGGCTTTTCAAAGTAGTTCTTATTTGCCAGAGGGGAGAAAATTTTAAAAAAATCCTATTTTCAGGACTGTTTCTATGGCACTAGAAATGTACAGTGTAATCTGTCGGTTATTTCCCATTGCCACCAAGGTCACACCTATCTGGCAAGAAGCCTAGATTCGAGGCTATTTTACTTCACATATTTTAGCTGTTCAGGGTTAAACATTGCTTTGCTATTGTGTGGACAAAGATTATAGTGTTTAAAAATCATGTTCACCCCCAGATAATTTATTTGTCTTTATTACAGTAAATTTATATATTGATCTTCACTGAAGTAGCATTTAACATTATGTTTAGTGTCCATACTCTATCACGCAGGGCTCTGCACAGCTGAGAGGAGAATGCAGTCTAGGTAATATAGCATATAGGGAACAAGATATTTATATGATTTTATATATATAATTTAGAATTATCTATAATGTAGAATTATATAT
>NW_008794456.1:4052443-4083662 GCF_000699145.1 Aptenodytes forsteri | reverse complement strand
CTCTACATTTTTCTTTTTTTTTTTTTTAATATTCTCATGCTTCTTTGCATTTGGAAGAATATCAAAATACTAGAGCAGCCATGCTACTTTCATTGGCCCTTTCAATGAAGAAAAATATAGTCAGACGTAGAAGAAAAATTAAGTACTATTTCTCAGAAGAACGTAGAAAAAGTGAGCCTTTATATATAGGCTCAAGTCATATATAAATGACTTGATGCATATTTTTATTTTAGTATTTGCAGGAAGATGGATCCCAGCCCATTAAAACTAAAATTTCCAGAAAGACAGGCACTCTGATGTATCATCTGTCAAGGTAAGGGTACTAAGAACTACTAGCTGACTGATATGATGGATTTTCACTTTCTTACTTGCTTTTAGAAGGAAGCAAGTGTGGAGCTGAACAGCTGGTAACATTTGCTAAAAGATTATGGTGCTGAGATTCTGATTTAAATTTGACTTCTTGGCCGTAAACACATGAACAACACATGAAATGTTCCTATTCCTTAACATATTTTCACTTGAGAAGAATTACTTCAACTGCTTCCTATATAAAACCCATATAGGATTAAAGAGCAAAGTGGTCTCCAACTAAAAAAACCCATGTATTTCCTGTAAAAGGAAGTCATGTAAGAGGCAGAAAGCTATCTTTAGGGTAGCTGCTACCACCTTCTGTAAGACTGTTGAAACACATGTAAATGAGAAGAAAGGTTAAAAAAAAAAATTTAAAAAAATATTTGGCAATATAGTAAGGCTCTTCCCTAAACTGTCTCCTTTAGGCTTAGAGCTACAAAAGCCTTTCCTCATACACGTGACAGAGTAACCAAGTCACAATATCTCTGACTACTCCGCCGTATGATGTAGCTTAGAAATGTTTTAGAAATGATGTGAAACTAGCCCATATGCTGTCACAAATACTGTTAGCACCTCTCATATGTGCAAGTAAAGAAAGTAGTCTGTGGTATTTGCAGCCTTTGACCAATCAGTATGTAAACTCTACTAGCTTTTTTGGTAAATTTTAGAGGAAGATATTTACTCAGTAAAACTAGACCAAGACCACCAAACCTGTTTAATTAAAAGCAAATAAATAAGTAAATCAAGTCATAGTGTTTTTCAAGCTTTGTCATCAGAAGTTGTCTATGAAACAGCCATCCAGAAGTGAAAAGCTGAACCAGTATGAGAAACTGTGATAAAAATAAATACAAGGAAGAATACTTCTGTGTTATTCTGAGAGGAGTCTCTGCAAACATAATGTGAATGTACTCCGTCAGAAATCTCTAAAAACCTAAATAAAATCCGGATCATAACTGTACTGCACTGTTGATCTGGGGCAAGTGATCAGATGGCATCCCTACACTAATTATCAATAAAAGCTTTGAGTTATAAGAAATAATTGCAATGAAGGACTCATTTCACAGAGCATTCTGAATCATTTCATGAGGTGGCCTGATTTAAGCTACAGAAATTTCAATAAAACTGGGAAAAGTCATACAAATAGAAGCAGAAAATATGTCAGATATTTCAGATATGAAACCACATCTTGCAAAGCAAAGAGTCTGGAAGAGTGTTTAGATTTATAGAGGTCTGGAAAGCCTTCTTTACAGTCAAAGACTAAACAAGATCTATTTATTTAGTTTATTGGAGAAAAGATTATGATTAAGTCACCTTCTAATCTGTAAGTAGGAACATGGAGAGAAGACTTCTGATAATGGAAAGCTCTTTAATCTACCTGACAGAAGCATGGCAAAAGCCAATGGACAAAATCATTTAAATCATTTTGGAAATAAAACACACATTTTTAAACCATGGGGGTTCTGTGTAACAAATTACTAAAGCACGTTATTGATTCCCCATCATTTTAAGTCTATGTTGGGATGGTTTTCTAGGAGAAAGGTCCTAACGCTGCCAAAAATTATAGCCTTGATGCAAGACGTGCTCAGTGGAAGTATATATTATGAACTGTACCAAAGGTCAGACTAGGTGAACATAATGGTGTCTTCTGAGTTTATAATCTATCAGTCTTCAATATTAGGCCATGATTTACGCACTTCTGTAGCTTCTGTGATAAGTTGCATTGTCCTTTGGGGAAAATTAAAGCAGATAATTCTATTGCTTTCTTTTCCTTTTAATTTCATGGCATCTTCTAATCTAGCTGGCTGGTTTTTGCCTGCTGAATAGGAGAGTTGGTATCATTTAGTGCTTCACAAACATGTGGCATTCCTGGGCTTCATTTTGTACACTACAGCTCACTGACTCTAAGAATTAATATCGTGTCCTTCGTTCTCCCACGCACCTCACTTTTTTTTTTTTTTTGGTCGTTGTCCTTGATATTTTTAAGAAATCCAGAAAACTTCCTGCAGAGCAACTGCACCTAAATACTCTTCTAAGCTTCATTTCTGTGATACGTTGGGTTGTCTCTGCATCTATTGCCTGCAGCTGAAGTTGTGGATGCAGTTTTAAAAGTCTCGAGCGGGAGCAATCTGTGTGGGAATATTAGAGAATGTTGCTAAGAAGAAAAATATTGACAGTCAGATCAGTTTATTGAGCAGCAGGCAAGAATGTAACACGGTTTGCTAATATCAGTAGTTTATAATTGTTTTGTTTAGTAAAAAAAATTGAGGTTGTTCCCGTACAGCAAAGCAAATGTAGATATTCAGCCATAAGGAAGTGTGTGTAGGGTGTCTTAAATTAAGTTGTGCTCATCAAACATTGAAAGACTTTACTGAGCAGAGGTTTGGTAGCAGAAATCTTCAGAGAGGGTACATTAGTGCTCGTAAATAGAATTGGTGAGAAGTGATTTTTAACAAATAACGCAGGAACTGGCAGTAATTTTAACAAACAGTTCTGCTGGCAGGGACTGACTCACTCCAACACAGTAAAGACTTTGTTGTTAGAAGTACTTTCACTCACATTAGGATCCTGACTACCTGAAATCATCCCAGACGTAATGGCCCGCTTTGAAAGAGCAGGAAGCATTAAACAGATTGGCCAGTCCAGGGCAAATAACCATGCTAAAATTTATTGAAAGCCTATTCACCAAATAACATATCCTGCAGTTAAATTCGGTGGCTTTTGGTCTCCACGTACCTAGACTCCAGCCTGTGACTTCAACTAAATAGTATGATTCTGTAAAATATGTCTTTGGAAGACCATAAAACTAGTAGATATTTTGGGGCAAGGACTACATAAAGACAGCAGCAACAACAAATTCTTGTTCTATAAAGAGGAGGGAGACCAGTACACTGGCAGTATGAGTCATCCTCCTTAACTTTAGCCATCCAAAAGGTAGGTGTTGAATCGAAGTTAGTCATCCCTTTTTTGTCACTTGTGGAGGAAGATGTATCCTGCCTGCTTTAGATAGCTACTTTGGGAATTGCTCTTTAGAAAGACTTCCCGCTTTCCATCGCCGGTAGAGGACACCCAGGGGAGCAGCCACTGGAAAGCTACATCTTCCAACCGAAATCTAGACAAGAAGTCTCCTCCTAAGGCCCACTTTGTGCTGAAACCAAGTCTGTTCAAGGTATACATACAAGGGTATGTTGGTTTCAGTGCATGCACAAGTTTCAATAAAAATAACTGAATAGAAGAGAAAGCAAGGGAGAGCCAGAGGTGAAGTAAAAGTAAGTTAACCACAAGACCTCAAGAATCACACTTGCCTCTTCAGCCTATAGCAAAAATAAGAACAGGTTCCTAATCTCAATGAATTGAGACAAGGAGAAAAATTGTGTCAAGTGAGGTGATTCAGCCAATATACTGTCATAGTGTTGTTGGGGGTTCATAAAAAAATAAAAAGCAGCAGAGAAAGTGTAATAAAGCAGTGAAAGAGAAGTTTGGATTGGCATTTAACTTTTTGACAGCTCTCTGCTTCAAAATGATTTACTGCAGGGTTTATATTGATTTACAGTTATTAGACAGTCATTGTAATTTATGTTGATAAAGCAATAAGGGAGTACTGAAAATATTTATTAAATGTGAGAAACTCTGTAGTACTTGGACACTAAACAAAGTTAATCATCTACAATGTATGTGCTAATAAACCATTAGTGAATATTTAACCTGCAAACGCAATACAACAAGCTGATAGATTACCTCCTTCAGAAACAGATAGACTTCATGGGAATTTAGAATTATTTAGCTTGTGACATAGCACAGGACTTAAGAGTGGGAAGCAGTTTTGCCATGTGATTTTCTTTTTTAGTGTCCGAGTTTCTTAAGGGAAGAGTGCTAGAACTAATTTTGTTTCTTGTTGATTTAAACATCAGCAATCCTGGGGTTTGCAAAAATCTTAGATATTTATAAGGGTGAGTCAGATACTCTATTGTATAATGTAATCAGGTGGCCTTCTCTGATTTTAACGCAGAAAGCATAATAAAACTTGGGTACGAGAATAACTGCATGAGAAAAGCCCAAAGGAACTAAGGCTTCTCAGCACTTTGTTGCAGGTGTCAGAGAAAGAAGTATTAGGGGTCAGTTTAGCACTTGCCTAAGTGTCCTGATTAATCGGAGATTAAATGATCATTTGTTCAGCAAACGGTGCAAAAGACCGGGCACGCTTTTCTGACCAGCTGAGCTAGTCTCTTGCTAAGCAGATCTCCAGGTTAGGGGACAGTTTTCATGCTCGCCCTGTCCTTGAAAGGGTGGAGGGGTGCTGGAAGGGACGCTGCCTGGAAAGGAGTTAATCCATTAACGCCTCCTGGTTGATTCATTTTCTGCTTCAACTCATTTTAATTCTCATTCTGCTGATTGTTTCCTTTCAGGAAGGGCATTTGTAGAAAGATTATCAGCTTCTTGGAAGGACACACCAAAGCCACCAAGCACAAACCTAGCCCACTTTTCCAAATGAGCTATAGACAGCTGCAGACAACTCCCAGCTTCATTCATGTGAATGGGAGTTTTCCCGTCAATGAAGATCAGAATTTGGCCCTAAGCAAAATGTTTCAGCTCTGAGTGACATGCCTATTACAAGCGTTACAAAACGGTTGCTTTTAAGTTAGGAATAGGGAAAGAAGGAAATGGGCTATTACAAACCATATTCAGTAATGGTGGGCCATGGAACGAAGAGCCAACGGTAGTAGCAAACGGCTGTTACCAGGGGAGCATAATACGGGATGTGAGACATTAAACTTTATAGATATGGAGACTCGCTACACAGAAGTTAGAGTTATAATTACCAGAGGAAATGATAACATTACGGCAGATACTGAGGACATGTATGATGCATTTATGAGAAAGAAATTAGTATGAATTGCAAAGGCTTCCCTTAAACCATCTTAACTAAAGGTCTTTTAAAACTTCCATTAACACCTTTTTTAGATAGGCTGCGAAAGTTCACCATGCATTAAAAATTTCTTTTGCAAAGTTTCAATCTGTGAACCGTTAATATTTCCTTTAATTTAGCTTGTGCGCTATTTACAAATTAGAATTGACTGCCTATGTGAACGGAGCTGCTGCAGGTAGTTATTCCATTATATGGAATGATTGCTTTTGTTATTCCCCACCACCCAATTAAAACCGCCAGACTATACTGCTTACTCACAGGAATGACTCTTCACGAGGATTTTTATTTCCCAGCCACAATATTGATACAAAATACATTCAATTCTTAGTAGGTATTCATGGCATACACCGTAATGGTCCATCTGTTACTAATACCCTGCTATATGCATAATGTTTAAACCGTGTGGCTTAGGAGTAAGAATGGTTAGGAGGTTTTTTTTTTTAACCATACGTGTCATTTGCTTAGCCTAGTGGGCATGGGAGGAAGGAGAAGGCAGCTTGGCTGATGCGTAGGTGCTGCTGAAGTATGTGGTTTAATATTGTCAACATGAGATGCCATAGCAGTACATGTAATAATAATATAATCAAGCATAGCTATAGATTAGTGGGACTGTTAGCAGAGATCTGGTCTTAAAATGTTTAAACTACAGAGATGTTTCGCTATAGTTTCTCTGAGGACCCTGCTCATAGATGCAGTTGATGATAGGGGTATAACCCGTCTGTCTTCTTATATACCATGTCCAGTAACAGCAGCACCAATGGTTCCCAAACCTTTTCCCACGCCATGTTTGTGTCCATGATTCCTCTTACTATCTCACTTTGACATTCACAGATCTACTTCTGTTGTTCAATGTCAAGATGTCAAAGGGGAGATGGCAATACCCAATACGGGATGAAAACTTCTTTTACTTTATGCTATTTGGTAAATAAATTTATGAAACAATACAAAGCTGCAAAAGATTTTTTCTTTTTTTTCCCCCAGAAGAACCCTATATCCAGGGGTTCCATTTATGTCTCTAGATACGCTGGGGGAGGGTGGTGAGAAAAGTCCTTGTAGGCACATCCAGTGACTTTCTCCATGGCGGCATTTAAAAAAGGAAACAAAAAAGTTAATCCAATACATGCTTCAGTGTGGTAAATTTTAGAGACAAATGCTGCTTGCCCCCCACGTTTTTATGAGTTCCAGGTGGAAGTTGTATGGCCTCAATGATTCAGCAATATCTGGAGATAGCTCAAGCCCATCAAAGGTGCAGGAATTATCCCAGTCCTTCCTTTCTGTTGCCAGTAGAATACGCAGCTAGAAATTCCCAAAGCCTCCCTCCAGCACTTCTCTGTTGGATTCACATAACACGTCAAAGAAATGATTTTTCTCTTTGATTACTGCAGTAAAATAAAAAGCACTGAAAAAGCAACATCTCAAAAACTTACGTTGCACTCACATGAAAAATCCAGCTCCCTGTAAAAAAGCATAATAACTAGGGAGTCACAGTTGTTACTCCTTGTTACAGCACTTTATTATTACAATGCCATTTTGAGACCAAGAAAGAAAGAAAGAAAGAGTCAGCAATCAGCTTCACAAGCCAATAGACTAAGGTACATCAACGCCAACTTTAGTGCATTTTGACTCTGCAGAAGTTCTTTGTTGGCTGAACTGCAGAGGCTGGAGGAGAACAACATTTTTCTATCCTGTTGGCTTTTTTTACTTCTTTCCATCTGGCAGTGGCACTTCATAGTTAAAGCAGGAAATGGAGTTCTGGCTCTAAAGGTCTAAGATTTATTGTCTTAAGTAATCATAGACAAATACATATATACAGCTTTAAGTGTATTTAGGTACTTAAGTTTTACTAAAGCAATTTCGAATTAGGCAACTAAATACCTTTGAGAAGCTTACAGGTCCCTTTCAAGTTCTGGTGCTGCCTTTTTTTCCTTCTTTTAAATTTCTAAGACAACAAGAAACATCTGTGTTAGTGGCTTTATTTTCAGCACTGCCAATTATGTGCTGCTCTAATTAGAGTCAAATGAGAGGTGTGGGCTTTTACTTCCCTTGTAAAAACATTATCAGATGAAACAGGGTGTTTTATTCCAGCCTTCTCACTTGATTCAGCACAACACTGGTGCAGGGCGGTGAAGATGTGAACGCACTGTTCGAAGACCTGAGAATGAGAAAAGCAGGGAGCTGATCTTATACATTAAGAGCAGTGCTACAGCCATTTGATTACTCTGGTTTCACAGCAGGGCTAAGGTAAAGGTGGGACAAGCACATGCCGACCCAGAGAACACGCTGACCTCCCAAACACTGCAGGCTCGGCTATGCAAGACCGTAACTACAAAGAAAAGCCCTTAAAGGACTCGGGATAACCTCAGCCCACGTTTGCATTATTATAAATAATAATGCAACAACTTTGTAATTAGCGTGACATTTTCAATACAGAAGGATATTTGAGGTCAAGGTCTCAGTATCCCCTGTTCAACACGTACTATTTTCCTTTCTCCCCCCGGCTACCATTGCTGCTACTAGACTTGGCCGGCTCCACACCACACTGAATTGGCAACTTTTTCTCTTTGCACTGAACAACGAATTCAAAAAACAGCCATGTGTATCATGCATAAAAAGGCAGGGAGGGGATTTAAATCAGCTGGGAAATTCCGAGATTGGAAATGCTTGTTTGTAGCAAAGGGAAACTAATGGGTCTTACTGAGCAGACCCATGTTCACCTCTGCTTTCTCACCACTATTACCCATCAAATAGGGCTGCGGTTGCGTATTTATCTGAGGAAGGATAATGAAGAAACTGTGAGTAGAAAACAAAGAGCTTGTTACAAGTCAAAGATTAGCTCATGTTGTAGCCCAGACATCTCCCTGCAAGCTCTATAGTCAGCAGAGCATAAAACTATGTTTTACTGTTCAAGGTGGATTCAAATTCTGTAGCAATAGCAGAAAAATAAACAGCTTTTAACAAGACAGCAGAATAACTTCGTTTTCTTATTTGGCTGGGAGATTAATTGACCCACAGCCACAGTTTGCCAGATATTCCATAAGAAAGCAGATTCCTCCATGGAGTTGTTTTTCCCATTAAAACCCAATGGACTGAATTGTCTTTGGGAGGCAATCCTCATTCACCTAGGTGAGGGCTTTATATGCCAGATGCCTAGTTTGGAGACTGCTGATTAACTTGAGGAAATTCAGCACGCTTATTTTGAAACAACAGTGAAGTTACCAATGGAGGAAGGTCTGACGTGTTATAGCCTGCAAAATGCCACAAACCTAAGTCACCAGGAGTACGTGCAGTCAAGATTTGGCACAGAGTGTCAGTAGAAGAGGGTGTGTGATAAAACATCATTCAGGATACGAGAGAATTACAGTATTATTGATTCTTTATGGCTTTGGGATGCTTTCTAATTAATTATTCAGAAAAAAAGAAGAAGAAAACTGCTGGTTCCCATTGGAAATACAGAACAAAGTCATTTAATGAGCCACCATAAAACATAAACAAGGTCAGCTGGCATTACGCAGATAAACTCAAAGAACTGTTTCAAGATAATAGTTTAAAAAAAGGGACATACTTCAGAAGTTATAACAACATTACCTCACAGTCCAGCTGTTTACATTGTACTTTCAGCTTCTTTGAAATGATGCCAAAATAAAGTAAATTTGAATATTATCTGCAGAGAAGTTCTCTGTGGAATAATCACCAGAATGCTTTTCATTATAACACAATTATATCATCAGCTTCTAATGATCAGAATGCAGAGCAGCTGATTATTTTCATAATGCAATTACTTCATAACATTTTAGAAAACTCAGCTGCCTGCAAACAGTTCTCTTCAAATACCTCATCTGTCTGATTAATCATATGATGGGAACTCCTCTCTCTTGCCCCCTTCTAAACGTTCACCTGTTTTCACTGCGCTTCCGAGCTAACTTGGTCATTACAGTAATAAGCACTCAGGAGGAAGAAGGAAGATGGGTTGTTTCTCAAAATATACAGGCTAATCCTAATGGGCAGATTTTCAAAGTGAGGCAAATGCAATTGCTCACAGATATCTGCCCTTGCCATTTTTTATGTGTGCAAACCCCAAGGTATGCATATAAATCAGGTATTTGTGCATGGGTTTTATTAGCTTACGAATGCAGATAGCTGATGTGATGCTCCATTGTATACACACCCGGGTACTTGATGTGTCTAGTGGGTATTTTTATATACAGACATTTCCAAATAGCTGACTTTAACCCTCTGGTCCTCACTGTCAATACGAATCTCCAAGGCTTTTGCTAATAACTGCTGTCTTTCATGTATATTTTAAAATAACTGTAGTCCTAGTGGAACTAACTACATAAGAAAATACAAAAGGCTGCAGTATTCGATTGTTCAGCAAGATCATTTATACATAGATGTTGGAATTAAAATAATTAGCACTTCTAGGCACTTTCAGCTGAAGATCTGAAATTTTATTTGTAAAAAATGAGTTAGCCTTACATTTAGTCCATTCCTTTTGCAAAACTCACTGACTTAAATAGAGAAGATACATGTGGGCCATTATCCTGTTTCACGGTTGAGGCTTTTTTTTTTTTAAGGTGCTTTGGAAAAGTTCACAAATCTTAAATGAGAAGGCTAAGAATAGGACTACATCTCCAGACTCCTAATCCTTTTCCCAGATAGACAGCCACGTTACCTCTAAGGATCAATAACATTCTCAGAAGGTGAGAACTTATGAAAGAAAAGATTTTAGGCAAGTCTACTGAAGCCTGGACATAATAAGTATGCTATTTACTTGAAAAGGAATCTGAATTAAATGCACATATGAGAAACAGACTTATGAGATTTAAAAAAGAAAATTATTGTAACAATTATAATGGTAATAAAAATGCTATTAGAGATAAGACTCGTATAGTAAATGCCCGTGTCATTTTGGGTGAATAATTTATTCATTTTGATTTCCTTAGACTGAAAATATGCAGATTATCAGCTTTACTCAAAAGAGTTTCTTTGCAATTTGGAAGGGGGAGATATTTGTAAAATTGCAGCTACTTAAGCTTAAAATCTAATTACAGTTAGAGAATCCCCTCTGCCTAACATTTTATTTCATATCGGTCCAAGTCACATATTCCACACCTGGATTTCTCTACAGCTATTAGCAACTCTGCATTTTAATTTTGCTAGGTAAGTGATGAACGGCAAGTCTAGGCTAGGTTTTTAAATAGAACCTTACACTGAATGCATTTTTACCATTTCCTATTTAGGAAAGAAAAAAAGCCATTGATAAATATTCCTGCCTATGCTTTGTTCTGAGAAGTATGGACCTCATTTCGGAAAAGCGATTTGTTTTAAAACAGCTTCCACCTCCTCCCTGAACATTTCTGAAAAAAATACTTGTCGATACCTAGTACAGATTTTCCCTGCATCCCCCAAAATCCCCTTCAATATGTGACACATGGTTCTGCCCAGTGGGGGACATCACATCTGGAGCATAAAACCAAATAAACAGCATGTTTTATCTGCTGCTCGGATTCCAATCCAATGCATTAAACTAGTTGAACTCGCTCTTTACGCAATTCAGTTATAGATCTGAAGGACTTCTGTAAAAGGGTTTACCTAAAGCCAAAGGAATTGGGAAAAAAATGGCAAAAGAGAAGAAAAAACCTGAAAGCCAAATAGAGTTCAGAGGGAGCTTTTGTCTGTGCTGTAGGAGGATATGTACATCCTTGCTGGGTGGCTTTGAATGGGTTATTAGGATGCAGGAAAACATTTTAGGGAGCTTTAACTAAAGCTGGGGATGCTCATGACTTGAGCTGTGGAAGCTACGATGCTTTTGTCCTCAGTGCGTCTGCTGCTGGGTTTCAGGCATACATCAGGAGCCTTGCCTATGGAAAACACGTCCTGTGGAATCAGTAGGACACAAACATCTTCCTAAACCTGGAGCCAGGCTGCCTCTGACCAAGGAGTAGGCAAGATGCTGCCTTTTCCCGCCATGTACTGGCAAGCAGATTTGCTAAATATAGAAATAAATTCTTCAGGATTCTCCTTCTTGGGATTCTCCTTCTCAACTGCTCTTATTCCTAGCAGCTCTGGGAGGCTGTTAGTTGAACGCCTTCCCATTTTCTTCAGCACTTTAAATCAAGCCATTTTCAGTTAGTCATTTTTACACTGTTTTTTAAACACATTGCCACCAAAAGATTGGCTGAATTTGTAACAGAAAACCTACATTTGTGGCAAATAAAGCATTTAGGCAATCATTTTGAAAACATCTAAATAAAAAATACCTATTTATGAATAGCTTGAAGGACACAAACTTTTCATAACATTTAAGGGAATGAAAAGTCTTTTCGGATCTTCCCAAAATAGTGTGGGAAACATTTTGATGTAATGTAGTGATGTCACATCCTCCATGACAGGCCAGCATACAGTAATAAAAAAGTATCTGTATCCTTCATTAGGGGCTGCATGTGCATGTTGTTTAATGAAGCATGTCACTGCTAGTGTACAAGGGAAACAGTACCCTGCGCAAATCTCTCTTTTCACTCAACTGGACTGTTGCCACTGGTTTCAAAGACAGCATGTTATCTCATAATTAGAGAAAGCCCAGCAAAAACAAAAAAATAGGTCATCATGTTCAAAACAACTATGATTTGATGCTTCTGGCCAGTTATTTTTGTACACTGTGATTAATTTAAATTAATTTAATTTAGCTTGTTTTAATAATTGCATAACTTTTATCCGGATGCCCATGCCAGATGGCTCAACCAGCCTGAAAACAGGGAAGATGCTGTAATTGCGGCAGCGTAATAACATTTATTTACTACAAGTCTGACTGTCTCTGATGCTCATCAGAGCTCCGCAATACTGTGCTTTGCGGTGTATTGCTTCAGTGCATTTCAGTTTTATTCCACACAGCCTTTTTCTTCTTCAAAATTATTTGAGTAAATTTGGTTCTTTTAATGCACTTTTCCCTTTTGTGCTTCTTGTAACAACTCCACCAGGTCTCCCAGTTCTGCGTTCTGCCTCCACGCCACTGCAAATCATCAGCGTTACTTCAGGGTTAAACTGGTGTCAGGCTCAATTCCTGGACTAATCATTGCCTGGATGACTTCCATGCTTCAGGAATTCTCTCATAACATTTGGATGATTAATACATCTTCAGGTTGTTAATTCCCTGATTCAGAACTGGGGAGATATTCTACCTCTAAGTTCTTAAACAAAATCTTTCATTTTTAGAGCTGGAAAACCAAGAACTTTCTGCTTCCGATCGAGCAGCATTTCCTTTGGCTTGTTTCTGCTTATTTAATTTGCGTTTGCAGACAGTAGGAAGCAAAAGTCATTTTTAACCTCAGATTTAACATTAATGATTTCCAATGTTCCTCCTCTCAGACCTGCAAGTGTGAGCCTCACTTGCCCGTGTGCACCCCAAAATTCATGCCAAAACTCTCGCATGATTTTTCAGAGACTAAGCGGTGATGTAAGAAAGATGGAAATGTAACTGAATTAGCTTGTTTGAAGGGAAAGTTCTCAATTTTGGAGCAATTTTGGTGCATTCAGGTTAGTTTCTCTTCGTTACTACTTCTTTGCAATTACTACACTGCAGGTCGTCTGCCCTGGTGGTTTGCTAACCCACCTGGATGCTCTTAGGCAGAGAGGGGACCGACATCTGCCAAGGGCACCCCTCTGCCAGACTTACATGTTTGTGCAAATTGCCAGTGGCTCTGGTCTTGAAGGAATTCATACACCCATTCTTTGCAAGCAACGTAGGCGTACCTGCTATTCCTGCCCCCAAAGAGGTCACGAGCAAAACTCTTGACAGCTTCAGCTGGAACAGGGCCAGGAGCCCAGTACTCTGAACAAAATGCTGACTCTATCAAGCCATGTGCAAAAAATTATAGATTTTCTAGAAAAATCAAATGCTGCTGCTGGTGTGCTATACTAATGGAGAAAGAGAGAGTTATAAATACACATCTTTGAGTATGTTGATGCAAAACTTTTGTTTAAATAAAATAAATCCATCAATATGCGCTTCTTTGGGGCATTTGATGCTGCCATGCCCATCTGTGTTGTGCTACCAGAGATCCATGTACCTTTGTCCAACACACTTCAACAGGTCCTGTAGAACCATCTTTTTTTCTCACTTCTTCTGGATGTGATAATTTCTTACTGAAATAATGGATAATTTTTATGAAGCTTTTTAGGTAACGGGGACAGTTTTTATTGCTGAAGTGAACCAAATACTTTCCTTAGGAGAACGGAAATCAATTGATTTGAGGAGAGAATTCATTAGCATGGACCAAAACTTATTTTCACTGAAATCAGATCAGTAGGAAATTTGCTATGCATGACCAGGGGCCCACATTCTAATTACAATTAATCAGTTATCCGGTGTATTTGGCTGCTCTTTTTTTGTTCACAGATAATTTGCAAATCACACTGATTTTCTTGCATACTTATTTCTTGTTTGTAATTGTTCAATGACTAATTTAAGCAAACACGTGTCGGCTCGTGATGTGTTCATGCACTATTTATTTAGATTTCAGGGTTTTTTTGCTGTTTCTGAATGAGACGTGCTACTCTTCTTCCTTTGAATAGAAGTTTGAAAATCTCAAAGTGGGAATGATTCAAAAAGAAATGATCATAATTCATTTGGAACACCCATCTCATTTCATTTATTGACCAAGAAAAATGTATTCAGGTTTTCATTTTTCTTCCCTATTATCTATTAAAAGTCATGGGGAAAAGAAAGATAGGGAAAAATAAAGAAGACGATAGGCAAAAACACTGGCGTGTCTTATTTTTCTGTTTGAAAAACCAATGGCTGCAAAATGCTTGGCAAAGTGAAAAATAGGACTTGAGAAATGGTGGGTTTGTAAAAAAAAGAAAAAAAAGCAGTGATGTCTCATAGGAGGAATAAAGAATAATGAATGGCAAATAACAATATTATAATATTGTGCACATAAGAATATAGGTAAGAACAGCTCTTCGTTAGGCAAAATCCTGATTATATAGCTTTCAGTGATAAAAAGGGACAGAGGCTTGGCTGAATTGAACAACCATTGAGAGTCAAAATGACTGTTTGTGAATGCTGATTTTACAGCAGTTAGGCAGCTCTAGACTTGCTTTCTGGGGAACGGATAAATTAGGATACGATCCGATGCCCATTGAATGTCAATGGAAAAATTCCATATGGAATATGAATGGACTTTGGGTCAAGAAAGAAAATAACGAAATGTCAAATGGAAAGAATTAGTAGTGTGGGAAGCAACTGTCGGGGCAAATAAAGCCGGTCCATAGATGGGCTCTTGTTTATGTATGCATAAGCCCCAATTTGCTAAACACAGCTCTGAACGGGTGTCAATGCTGAGGGACTGGCATCCTGTGAACACTTCGCAGGGTACGAAGCAGAGACCTTTAGGCTTTACATTTTAACAGGGCTAAATTCTCTAACCGCCTCCAGTTTACTATACGTAGCGTGTCATTTAATATATCACCTTCATTCTTGGCATTTTGACAGTTTTTATTTAAGTCATTCAGGAAAATTTACAAATGAGCTTTCCAAACATGTTATATCAGATACCCCATCTAATTTGTCTTTATGGTGTCCCAGGCTGATTAATTATCTTCTGTAAGTGCTATGTGTATCTCAGGATTCTGTTTTACTGGATTTTTAGTGTTACCTCTTTGTTGCCTGAGAGTGCACCTGCTTCTAATTATATGCAGATGATATACAATTACATCTTTAGAGGGATCCAAATGACAATGTTTCCCTGACTTTTAGTGCTGCCTTTCTGACATAAAGCTCTAGTTTAGTACAGGTATTAACAAAGCTAAAATCAATTAATCATATACCTTGAAATACCTGGGCTTAGGCATTGCAAATAAAAAAAAATTAAAGCTGGGACCTCTTAATTATATTGGGCAAGTATCAGGGGAAGATTGCATGAATATTTTAATTTTAAGTGCTAGTGATTTAACTATGGTATTTTCTCTTCAATAATTCCCATTCTCACAGACAACTATACCAGCAGAATTTTGGAAATCAACTTAGCAATTAGTAACAGCCTCGTTAGAAACCTAATTCTATGATTTACAGTCATCCAAAAAGTGATTTTAAGCATATAAAATGATGTCTTTGAGCATCACTGAGTCTTTGAATACAGAATCATTACAATCAAATGTTGACTAATGAGCCATAGAAAATATTCAGCTACGGATACAAATGATGTTTTCCAAAGAAATCATAACATGGATAATTCAAGAAAAAGAAATAGGTAGAATTCAGAAAATACTTTTTTATTTTTTACTTATTTATTTCTTATTATCATTTTAATGTATCTAAGTATTTTCTGCATGTTGGTGGCATGTATAGAACTAGGACATGTCAACAGGCATGTGTGTACAGAAGCATTTGCTCATTGCATACTGTATTACCACTGCTACTTTCAAAGCAGAAATGCATCAATCCTAAAAATACCTCCTAATTCTCTCCTACTACCAGGTGTCTTCATCTACATGCTGCCAGATCTGCAGGCATGTTGCCAGGATGATATGTCATGCCAGGAAATACCGCATTTCCACTAGCCATCTCAATCTCGACAAGTAGAGATTGACAGATGCTTCAAGTCAATTTTTGATTTACATAAACCATTTTGGACTGACATGCTTAAAGACGGCAGTTCAGCCAAAACTGCAGATAAGTTTTTGTTATTTAATAGCGCTGCAGTATCCTTACTAACAATAAAAAAATAATGTTGTTAAGAGCATATGTAGATTGGCAAAAGGCATCCACTCCTGGTACAGAACAACAATTTTACTGACAAACCAAAAATACCTGCTGCACTGTTTTTGGCACCATTTATTTATACTTTATCTATTAGCTAACACAGAAAGATAATTGTCTTTCCCGGCTACCCTAGGCATGAGACAGGGATTCCTCTACTACCTTCGAATCAAACACAAATATTTACCTACAAGGTCTCATAGCTCACACAGACACTACAGGATTGATCCAAAAATTCTGGGTGAGGGTCTTGTCTTCAAGTGGAAGGTGGTTGATGACATCAGGTACAACAGCCATAGCTTAGTGGAGCACTGATAGCTGATTTTGTACTGTGTGTTACATTAATACTTACGATTTATTCTATTTAGCTGGGAAAGACATGCACAGACCTGTGCTTTAAGAGGGTCTGGCTCAAATGAAGAGGGAAATGGTTGTTTCATTATACGATGGTTTCCATCATTTCATGCCCGTTGGTAAAAATGCTTGCAAACCTCTGGGCTGAGTGATTACTAAATGGTACTTTCCACATCTGCCCTTCCATTACGCTCTCTGTCCATCTTGTCCACTTATCACAGAGTGTAACTGAGGCTTTGGAGCTATTTATTATCATTTTCAGTGGAACACAATTGACCTTGTGTTGGTAAAAAACTTCTTTTGACCCATCCATTTTAAAGAAAAAAACACCTCCAATCAGTTTATAATGGTGAAACAGAGGGAGAAATATAATGGTATTGATGAAATGGATGTAAGAATACTTAGTCTGCATTTTAATTCAGTCGTGGTGCAGTTTGCATCTAATAAAACTCCTCTCAGGAAATTTTTTAAGCTGACCCCTTCAAAGTAAATCACAGCATGATTCACTGTATGCCACACAGCCAGTTTTCATAATCACAGTGTGTGAGATAAAGTGAAATTGCAGTGAGGCATGCAACCAGCGGACAATTGCGAACTATGATCCCACTAAGAATGAGAGGAGAAATTCAATTAATGTTCCACTTTTTAAGAAGAATCAGTGAGGATGCATTCTGTTTGTTCAGAATAGGAAATGGCATTCAGGATTTCAGCGTTCAGGTCCTAGCACTGCTACCATCCCTCTGGAGGTGATTTTGCTAATGAAAAGACCACGGTTCCTCTCCAGCTGTGGCTTTCTGTGATGGTCTGTGCCCATTGCTGCATTGCCAAGTAATGTGATACTATAAGAACAGATCTATAGGGTGAAATATTCGGTGTTGAGCACCCAGTGTCCACGCCGTATATGTTTTAAGTGTTTTCATGCTGGAGTAACACTAGTCCTCCAAACATAATGTGCAGCAGCTGCTCCAAAGCCAGTCCATGACGTGAACTAACATCTGCTAAGTGGACATAGTTCAACTCCAAATCAAGTGGTTGTCCAAACTAGACATGCAACCTCTTTGGGCCTGACCTGAGAGGATAAGCTGATACCGTCCACGGATTATGAAACATCCTGTCGCATGGCAATACTTAAATGATGTACAAAATGTGCTTTTTGATTCTATAAACTGTGGGTGAATTCCACACTGGTCATCTAAGAAGACACGAGTTTTAATGCTGAGTTTTACACTGTAAGATGATTTGCAATAAAACCACTTCAAAGAAGAAACAGCTTTAAAATCCTTCTTAACTTAAGCTCTTCTTCCTTTTCCCCAGACTTAATGCAGTTTTATTTACTTTTTAGATAGGGATCCACTTACAGGATGGTATTGGATGGTTGCCTCAGACAGGCTCCGTTGAAACTATATTTGCTTACTGCATATGGCATATTATGAGGCTTAAGACAACTTTTAAAGGAAGAAAAATCAACTGCAGTTGCTGATATTTTCAACCGTATGGTCCTAATTTCCTTAGACTCAGGGATCAAAACGCAGAGGGAGAGAATGCTGAAATAGCAGACTCATTTATAAATTTTATGACAGCAAATATGAGATAGAAAACAGACCCTTACCCTCTAGTGGTTTGGGTGCAAGCAAGGCAAATAAACAGAAGTTGAATACATTTTTTTTCTAGCGAAATACACAAAAGGAAACAAGAAGACACAGAACCTTCTCTTCCTCACCCCATTCAGTCCCTACCCAGGTATCACTCCTCACCTTGATGGGAATGGCTGAATTCTGTTTTTGCAAGGAAAGAGACATCACTGTCTTCTTACTGGGTAGCTTGAATTGATTGCAATTGGGGCTGCTGGCAAATGCCAGTTTTCTTCACATTAAAATCAGACTTTTTTCCACTGAGACGCTGTGGGAAATACGCATACAGGCCTGTGGGAGTACAGTCAAACTCCAGAAAAAGAAATTAAAACAAGATCATAGTTATTTATAGGGAAGATCCTGATGAGTCTGGAGTCATGAGTTGGACTGAATCACTTTCCTGTATTTTTTTCACATCTTTGCTTAAGTTCCTACTGCCTCATGTCCAGTTATCTACAGCTGTGACAGATGGTAGAGGTGTTTGATTTGTCCTTGTACAATTTACTCTATTAGCACATGTACATTTTACAACCTGTTTAAACACTGAGAGGGTGGGCAGTGGAGAAGAGGGCTGCTGTTCCTTTCCTGATGGCAGCCGAACATGTCCAGGCTGGAGAAATGGGACGGAGCTGTGACAGAGAGAGACTAAACTGCGGTTTGTGGGCAGACTGAAAGACCTCTGGGAAGTATGATCTTTTCGGAAGGGACCCAAAGTTAACCTTTGCAGGTGGTGGGAGAAGGAAGACTCTCAAGAGGACGGTTTTTCAAAGCAGGTAAAAAAGCAAAGCTGGAAATCAGTGCTGGGGGAAGGACTTAAGGAGCAAGCAATTTTAGTCTTCAGTGTCATCTATCTCACCTAGCAGATTTGAGATTTCCCTACGTATACAGTTCTCTTGTTCTAGTTAAGTGGTTTTGTGTTACAATCAACATAATGGTAGCACTTATAAACCTTTAGGGTCTCTTCTTGTAAATGAACATGATGAAAGTGTCTCCGTGTATTTGGATAAGCGAGTGAGAGAGGAGATGAATTTCAGCTCAGACTGTAGCTTTGTAGATAGCCCTCACAACCCTCTGGGAAAGGAGGACATCATCCTTCCAATTTGCTTGAGGTTCCTTCTCTGTACTCTTTTCAAGGTAACAACTGCAAAAGACACACAACAAGGGAGAATCAATATCCTTTGCCATTTTTTCTTACTCACTTTGCTTGTAGTTTGGTTGCGTTCCTCTCTTTTCAGCTTGACATCAAAGTACTTTCTCAGAATGATTCCAGAAAATGAAGCTCTGGTCTTAAGTTATTAGATTTCTGCTGACTTCAGAGGAGCCATAATTTTGCAAGTGTCATATCTGGTCTTCTGGTGGTAAGCTCTGTTAACACTGTGTGAGAGGAAGATGGGACTTCTACTATTGTCAGACTCCTGAATCCTGAGAAGACAAACCACAGAGCTACAGGAAGATCAGCCACCTATGTACTTATCTGGTCAAAAGGCATTTTATGCCCGGGTAAGTTTTAACAGCAGTATCACTTAACGTCCAGGGAATTTGTAGCATTTCCATAGCAGCCAGTGACATGAGATGGAAGAATTTAGAAGACAAACAGAATGGGAAACACAAGACTGCAGAAAATACCCTGTTACAGGAAGAAATCCTGATCTGCACAGGTGACTCCTCATAACACAAAAATTCTCCCATGGGAAAATCAGGGGATGAAAATGATGGAAGGAAAACCCACAAACACACCTGCACATGTGCACTTGCAGATACACTGGCCCACACTCCTTATTTTCTTGAAATGTATATTAATTTACTCTTGTGCAATGTGTGGATAAAATATTAGCAAACTAGGATGGCTCCCTGAGTCACCCCTGCAAAGGTGCCTAATTTGACCATCCCCGTATTCTATCAATTTCACTCTCTTATTGATCCCCTCTTGCCATGGAAGACACTCACAGCATTGTTGATACCTTGCAAAATCATAACAATGCCAAGGCTGCTCCGGAACCAACAGCTGGAAAAAATGGGCTTGTTGCTTTAAGGTGAGTTTTTATATTAAAATAATTCTTCACAGGGAAAAGAAAAATCATGAGGAATATAAGAAGCCACTATAACTTCCAACACTTTGACACTGCAATCTGTAGTACTACAAACTCATAGGGACTCTTAAACATTTCAGATTGTTGGCCTTATGCTTATTCTCGTCAAAGTGGTTGTGCACAACTCAGCTTTCATTAAAAGCAGAATTTCTTTCATCATGAGCTTTTTAACACTTTAACTTTGACTTTGGAAATCTTTAAACACAATCAGCACAGAACCCATTTTTACCAAGGCTTTCTTATCACTAATTCTTCTTTGTGTTCTTCTTTGTCGTGATGGTTATGTATCTCAAAAGAACAGCGTGGTGAATGCTCGGCTGCCACTAGCTGTGATTGTGTTTTAGGCAGGAACGGTTAGCGTGAAGAACTTCATTCTGTGTAGAAAATAAATAAATTCCCACATGCATTTCAGTGCCTGCCGGAAATCATCTTTCTATTTGCAACTGAATGACCTGAATTACCTTTTTACATATATAGATGAAACAAGAGTCTGTAGGTAATCAAAAGACCATTGCACAATTTTAGATGCTGATCTCTGAAGTAGAATGGCAAGAAGTCCAGAATTCTGTTTATTGGAAAATTCAGGTTTCAAAATATATTTTCCAGTCTGATGCAGAACAGAACTGAAGTTTTGCAAATATATTTTTGGTTACATATACAAAACAACCCCTTGCCTTCCCTAGAATATACCGACAGTCTGGTGTCTAGAGCCCTACTCTAAGGTGTGGGATGACTGGATTCAAATTCCTCGTCTGCTCAAATGGGATAGAAAGAAGTGATCCTGGGCATTCACCTTCTCGGAGCCTCCTGGATTATTCTATTATCCTATATCGGGCATTTTCTTGGGGAATACTAAGAAAAATTGCATCTGGGTGGGGTAATTTTCTCACTGAAGTAAATGCACTCCTTGGGAAAGTTTTCATTTGGACAAATGATTTCAAGTCTTGCGTGCATGTGTGTGTGGAGGTGCCCCTTTTCTCTTCCCCTTCGTGCATGCACTCTGTTCTTTGCTAACCCGCTGCGAGTATCGCTTTGGGCTTCTGCTGGCACAGCGGCACATCCTTCGCCGGACAGAGGCAGCAGAGGGGCAAACTGTTCACACACTCCCCAGCAAGGCTCACTAAGAACTACAGCTCCTGTGCCTTCGTGAGATGTGCCTCTGAGCTTGAGAAACCCTCATTAAAATTTCAGGTATCCACCGCATAACTGTTATTACCTGCAAATTCCCCAGCCAGCTCCATTCTGACAAGATTCGATATCATGTAATGCAAAATGCACATTTATTGTTTTTTAAAAAAATTTATTATGGCATCTTGACTCCCATCATCAGGCCATACTCTGGAACGGATGAGATTGCAGCTGTTTGTGGCATGCATCACCTAAATTTTATAGAGTGCCTTCCACTCTTGATTTTCAATTGCAACAACCCACCAAAGATGTGCTGTTTCACAGCTCGGGGCTCTAAGTCGCAGGAGTTAAAGTGCATATTGGAAGAGTAAATTGGTTTTTTCACTTTAAATTGAAGGAAAGTCATATTTGGGGTAGAGAAGAAATAATAAATCTGCTTTCTGGAACAAATAGCAGCTCTCATGGTTTCCAGCAATAAAATCGAGAAGAAAGGCCTAAAGACATGAACATTTAAACAAACAAGTTGAAGATCTTAAAGAAGAAATGACAGTGGGAGCTCGGACAACCGTTGCCAACTTTCCAAGAAAGCCTCCTTTGTTTGTTTGGGGTGTTTTTGTACAGGAAGGAGGTAGGGGGAGAGAAAGCATTTTAAATCAGGGCTTCCTAACCACATGAGTTGTGGTAGGAGACTATGCTTTCATACTGGTTGCATGCAGAGAAATAGTTATTTTAAAATTTTAAAGGGGAAGCTGTTAAAAAATAAGCAGGGGGAGAAAAACAGAGGGTAATAACAACGTAACAGCAGAACCTCTGAAATTTGAAGCTTTGGGGAAGAGTAAACAACCGAAAATATGTCACTGGTAGATGTTTTCCTACCATAAGAAAAGTTCAGGAAGAGGATGTTGCCCAAATCTTTTATTCATGCCTTCTATACTCCTTGGTGTCCAGAGACTCAACTACATCCACAGATGTATCTGCATTTCTCTTCTCATGGGCAACATGAGCTTTGGTTCCTGGAGTCTGTGCTTTATAACCCGCAGTGTATGTCCTTCCTCCATACTCCTGTGACAGCCAATAACCCACGTGCAACCTTCTGTCTTGGATGTAGATCTGCCTTCCTAAGTTAAACGCTTAAGGAAGGAAAGTGTAACTGTATTACAGGTTCTTTTTTGCCTTTCTTTCTTTCTTTGTTTTATTTATGACCCTTTTGCAAGTCTGTGCCAAACCTTAATCCAACAGAGGTTCAACAGAGACATCTCTCTTAGAGACAGGGCCTGCCACAAGACTGAAAACACTCCATAAATATGTTACTTATTTTTCACATCTAATGTATTCTCTTAAAATCTCTGCACTTTATTTAGAAGCTGAGCAAAATGGACCAGACTCCACTGTAATATTTCATTAACTTTGGAGGAGTGACACCACTCCTTTGGTGTGCTGTTATTTAATACTTAGCCACAGACTCCACTGTCAAATGTCAGCATTCTTTCTAGAAAAACCACTATTCATGTTAAGAATTCACATCGCCATTTAATTATTAATTGTGCTTTAATTAGCTGTCATAAATTCATTTGCCCTTTTATCTGCTGCAATGATTCTTTGGAATTGTTGTGACTGCCTGCAAGTATGAATAATGAGTTTGCCTTCAGTGCAACGGTGTTAGAACAGTGTTGCTGTTACAGCTGAGGTGACTGAAGGAAGTCGAGTTGTTGTGGTAGTGGGAGGATGGAGAAGTTGCGGCCTTCCAGCATCTCAAAGCATGATTGTTTCACACCAGGGAAGAGTTGGGCATAGACCAGCCACCCAGAATAGTGACTGCAGTCTACACAAACATCTGTTCGTGTAAATGAAAATTAATAGGAAATAAAGGGAAAAAAATGAACAAAGGAGCTAAAAGGTGCTGCCTGTAAAAAAATGGGTCAGGTTAACTGACACGTCAGGTAAATTGGGAAGTTGCTGTGCATAGCTGAGCTCTCAGGTTGAGCCATAAATCTGAGATGGCTTAATGCAATGTGATACCAATACACAATATAAATCTGTCAGGTCATGCTTCTTAAAAGCTGCATATTTTCTGAGTGTGTGGCCACAGCACACTGGAGTTAACGAGAAGAGCTCTTCAGAAAGGAGTCCTGGAAGAGACGCTCTGTGCTCAGAGTCCAGTCCCCCCAGCGCGGGCGGTCTGGCGACAGATTCTTAAGCCCAGCAAAGTCTCACATCCCTTCCTGTCACTCCCGCACATCACAAGACACAAACTCCTCCACGAAACACCCTATAACAAACGCAGTTACTTGCACAAAATGCCAAAAGCCACAAAACTATATGGAGGTGCATAAAAAGAAATCTTTTTAGCTCTGCTGTGTAGCTATATATATATAAAATCTGTAAAAGAATATATTAGTCTCTGATTTCTCTAATAAGTTTCCACTGGAAAATGCATGCAATGAACATCATAACGTGTCCCAGGCCAGTACTAGAACCAGCTGCTGACTTCTGTATGAGCAAGTTGGCAACAGATTTGATCCAGGTCAGTAGTTAGAGCAAGAACATCCAACTGAATTACATAACTTGGCAAACTCCTTCCTTTTCCAGTCTCCTGCATATTCAATGTACCTTACTCCTAGCAACTTGAAAGTACAGGCTTTGGGGGAAGATTTAGCTTTAACTTTGGATTTTCTATATCCCGCTCTGAAATAACCTCACCTTCTATCACCATGTCCTACACATTCACTTGAAAGAAGCTCCTTTTGTACACCGCAGACTTTTTGCTCACATGGATCCAACCAAGCTGAGGGCCAGAGGATACCTGGCTCCATTTGCAGGAAGGCAACTTCCCGTCACGCTTGCTGCTACAGACATTGCTCTCCATCTCCAAGGGAACAGGCAGGGAGAGACGCTTTCATTCCCCAGCCGCTTCCCAGAGATGCCCGGGAAGGTTGGGGGTCCTCTCTCTAGGGCAATGAACTGGGATTTTCACATTCTTTCACCGCTGTTGCTCCCAAGCTGTTGTGTGACCTTGGGGTGAGTAATTTCCCCCTTTCACTTTTTTGAATTTCTAATTTTTAACTCACTCAAGAAACCTATTTTCTGCCGACGCTTTCATTCCCCAGCCGCTTCCCAGAGATGCCCGGGAAGGTTGGGGGTCCTCTCTCTAGGGCAATGAACTGGGATTTTCACATTCTTTCACCGCTGTTGCTCCCAAGCTGTTGTGTGACCTTGGGGTGAGTAATTTCCCCCTTTCACTTTTTTGAATTTCTAATTTTTAACTCACTCAAGAAACCTATTTTCTGCCCTTTTTTTTTTTTTTCTTTTTTTTCTTATATAACATTTTTAAAAAAAAATTCAAAACACTGTTTATGACATTTTTTTTTCTTATATAACATTTTTAAAAAAAATTCAAAACACTGAGATTTTATGACATTCTGAAGTTCTTCTCCTACTGCTTCTCTCAAAGTGAAAATGAAGGGAAAATAATAAAATCTCTAAAGCCTGTCATGGGCATCTTCAAAAAGCATCCCTGGTGTCCTAAGGGAATAAATAGATCTAAGTGCCAGAGGAATTCAAAGAAAGAATGAAACTCCATCCTGTTACAGGATTTCTCTTTCTTGCAACAAACAGTAGTGAAAAAGTTCTCAATTTCTTTACCCATCTGTGTGTGTTGGGGGTGGGGGAGGATTGTTCTTAATTTCATCTTTAAATGAGAGGGTCAGCACCCCCCGGTGCCTGGCTCCCTGCCATGCACTCAAACAGCACTCACCACTTTCACACCTCGAAGTGTTGAGAGGCTTCTCTCTTGGCAATGGCAGAGCAGGGAATTTATGCCTGAACGCTGCTGAATGATAGGAAGGCAGAAAAACCCCACAGAAGCACAAATAAAGAAGCAGCAAGGAATCCCCCTCTGATGCTAATCTATTGTTCCAGTCCCGTGAGGAAAGCAAGAGATGTCAGACAGCCCAAATCTCCTATTTCTGGCTTGTGGTGTCACCTTCTGAAACCTTGATTCTCCACGCAAAAGGTGGAGACGGTCCTCAGATCAAGGGGATGCGAAGAGAATTAATTAGTGCTCAAAAGGTGCTTGCAAGAGTGCCAAATATTTGGAGTAATGAAAAAATAAATACAATATTGTAGATATTTTGCAGGGATACTGAATTCATCAGGTGAAATTGTCAACTTCTGTTGGGGTAGCTTTTCTGATTCAGTCTTTTCCTCTTTATACTTCTACTCAACGTTGCATTGCATGTGTGGGAATCCATTTTCACATGTCCTCACTAATTATAACTACCTCAATTTTTAGGCATCCGTTGCCTTTATTGAGTTGAGAATATCTGCAGACTTCACTGATTTCAACCAAGTTTGTTGACATTGAGTACCTTTGGAAACTGGCAGCCTTGTCAGTGTTTCATGGCATCCAGAACTAAGAGGGTTTTTTTCCTAGGCTTTTACAGATTTAATGATTCGGCCAAGGAAACATAGAAGTGATGTTATTATAAAGCAGAAAAAAGAATCCAGAGTCCAAACTCCCTGATTTAAACTCAGAAAAGTATTTTTCTGAAGTATTTCTAGTGAAGTGGCACATTTTCTATTTTATTTAAAGGAGAAACAGCATTTTTCATTACCAGTAGTAAAACATTTCAAATGAAAAAGAAGCCATGAATGCACATCCTTCTCTCCCCAAAACTCCCTTCACTTAATGCAAGTTTTACGTAACCTAACTTTCCTACACCACTGATATCAGACTTTATTCTTTAGTAATTACTGGAAGTGCACACAGTCATTAAGCATTAGTGCTTTTTCATCTCTCTGAAGTATTGAAATGTCCATGTCTAGGATAAGCGGTATTCTTTGCCTTTGATTCATTTAAACTCAAAGCGTTTTGCACTCAGAGCAAGTGCAATAATTTAAACAAAGTGATTTTTCTCCGCAAAGTCTCAGAGTCACTAGTTATGACGGCCTCAGAAACGTGCACTGTCTCGAGCGCTTCCATCCTGTGGTCAGTCACATTTGCTCGCGTTATCCTCTCATCAGTTTAGCCTTATATCACTTCCTCAGGGGAGCATATGGGTGAGCTCGGCTGCAAGTCGCCCACCAGCAGCTGAAAGCTGTTCATCTCCATCAAAACCTCCACCCAGCTTAACCTTTGTGTGTTTGGAGAGGTGGAGAATGGGAAGCGACAATTCAAACAATGAAAAATGGGGGTTCCTGTAGTTGTGCAAATGAATTTGAGTTTACATTGATTTATTTGCGGTTTGGCTTTACATTTTGTCAAGCTTCCTTCAGGTGCAATATGTAATTTTTGTCACTTCTCTTCAGGCCGGATTTAGCCGCCCTCATTCCCATCACTACCTATGTTTTGTGGCTGATTTTAGGGGATCGATTTCCAGAATAGAGCACCTCTCGGTGTGAGGAAGAGGGGCTGAACGACACCTGCACGTGCTCAGTCACCTAAACCCTGCATCGTTCCATCAGTAGATGGAAAGCCTCAGGGGCAGTAGTGTAAGCCTCAGTGCTGCCTCTGCCAGCTGCAGATTTTCCAGCCTTAAACAGATTTGTGGCAATCAGCAGTTCCCAGTTTCCAGAGGGACACAGCTACATGTTCCGGGATCATTGCTAGTGTTTTTTCGTCTGAAAGCTCTTCCCCACAGAAAAAAAAAAAATGCCAGGGCAAAATCTCACACACTTCAAGAACTGCCTCTTTTCGCGGGTCCCCCTGAGCCTGCCCAGTGTCCATCAGCCTGTTATCACAGCTGCCCAGCACGATGAGCCCTCTCTGAAAAGTAAGACCAAAACCAGAAGAAATAAAGTGTGTGTGTGTGGGGGAGGAGAACGGACTCTGTCTTCCAAAAAGTGATGTTCCGGAATTTTAATGCAAGAGAAGCGTAGCTATTCCAAAAGCTTTAAAACAGATTTGGTTTGTATTCTTTTATATTTCCTTGTGGATATAATATCTTTGTTGAAAAATGCTTGGTTTAAAAAAACTCTTCTGAGATAAAAAATGCCCTTTGCTGAGATAAAATATGCCCTTTGAAATTATTGACTTTTGCAACGTGGCCTATATTTTTAGTGCAAATATTTTTAGTGCAAATACAAGACATTTATTACAGCAAAATGCATGGCACTGCAAACACATAAGGATGTGAGAAGAAAAAAAAAGTATGTGTTTATTCCACACAACAAAATGGAAACCATTTCAACTGTCAGGAAAATAATTTCCCTGTGGTTTTACCTGTTACACTTAGATATGTCAAACAATAGTAACATATAAGTTCTGACATACTTTTGGAATTACAAAGCCTAATCAGAAGCCTGAGCTGCCAGCTTATGTAATGCAGGAATGGGAGAAATTGAGGTCAGGCAAAATCTGATGCTTGTACGATATTAAGATTATCCAAATAAAAACAACACTGTTGAATTGCTAATTTTTAATAGTCCTGGGGTACACATGGTGAGAGAACAAGTGTATTTGAGAAGAAATAATAAACCCCATAAAGTAGCTGACAGAATAGAAGATGCAGAAGAAAATACTCTCTCTTACAGGTATTTAAAGTCAGAAGCATTCGTTGGAGCTAGATGTGACTTGCAGATAAAAAGAAAACCTGTGAGTCTTAAATATGCACAGATATACACAGGAGAAAAAAATCACAGGTACGCCACAGGAATGTCATTGAAGCCCTTTCCACTTCAGGCATTTCAACTAATTGATCACTACTGCCTTTTGGCAAACCCCCCATCCAATATGCAGCGATGGGCACAAGAGCCGGGAGACCCTGGTGATGATGACTCCTGATGTAGACGATGGAGGGCAGGTCCCAATAAAGGACAGAAACTCGGAGAAGAATTTGTGTAAAATTAAAGAACATAGCTCACAAATTACGACCCGTACAATCCCCGGCTCCGTTTTTAACTCTGCCTAAAAGCATCTCAAACATGCATGTCCTCATACAGATCCACCTGTCCTGTAACAAGAATTTTAACATCTGACTTAAGCTGGAACAGAGTCAAGGAATGTTGAGGACGCCCCAACTAACAAACACCCGCATAGGATACCCAAGGATAGAATCATAGAATCATAGAATCATTGAGGTTGGAAAAGACCTCTAAGATCATCGAGTCCAACCGTCAACCCAACACCACCATGCCCACTAACCATGTCCCTAAGTGCCTCATCTACACGTCTTTTAAATACCTTCAGGGATGGTGACTCAACCACTTCCCTGGGCAGCCTGTTCCAATGTTTCACCACTCTCTCAGTAAAGAAATTTTTCCTTACATCCAATCTAAACCTCCCCTGGTGCAACTTGAGGCCAGATAGATATGACTGTGATCTTTGCCTTAAAATATAGTAACTTAGTGAACAGTACATTCATCCAAGAGGTGTGGGTCCTGAGCTAAAATCCATCCTCAGCCTGAGAGCTTTCAATCTCATCTGTTCCACCTTGCAGTGGAATAATAATCAACAGCTGACATATATGGATCATATATGAGGTCACACAGGAGTATTACAGGTGAGGTACTTGCCATCATGCTATTTGGAAGCTGCTACTCTTTGCAGCCAAAAATGCAGAAGTCAGGGGGCCAGGAAAGATAACCATGTAAAAAAGGTGTGACTGCAAATTTTTGCTGACAGATCAGAAAAAAAGGTAATTCTGGGTTCTCTCCATCTTATCTGGGCAGTTTAAGCATGTTATATGATGACTGTTAAATTACAGAAACTGTCCCAGGAAGCAACTGCAAACCAGACCTTCCCATGTCAAATGAAGCACCAGGCTAGAGAGAGACACGTTTATGCCATTTTTCTCTCCTGTACACATGTATCGAGTAGTAGCGTTAAGAAGTGAAATACAAAGTACCCAGAATAACCCAAAGTTGAAAAAGATTAAACTTCTGTTCTGTGAGGTGAAAGATGTGGACTGAAACCCTTTCTGAATGAAAGGGGCAGTGAACTAAGTCTTCTGCTTTCATGTTGAGTTCTTCAGCCACCACCAAACAATGTGGAAGGTGAGTAGTGCCACCGTGCAGTTTTAAAAGACAGCAGAGTGAACTCCGATCATATTTTTCGAAGAGAGGGAAGCTATTTCAGTAGACCCCTTTTATGCAAGGACAGGTTAAATATTTGTACATTCTTAATGCAAGGACTTGGCATATGCACCTAGCTCTGGCATTTATAGAGCGAGTAATCCTTCAAAGCATCAGGCTTGCTCTGTCTCCTTACAAGTCTGTACAAACTGAGGCACCATGCTTGATGAATAGTACTGACTCCCTAAGGCTGAACTGGTCAGAGGTGTCAGAATATGAAGAAGGCAGTGAAAGGACCAATAGAATAGGTTTTAGAGAGAACCAAACCCACATTTAAAATGTAGCAGAAATACTATAGAAACCATGGACTAGCTCATCATTCATGAGGCAGCTTTGAAGACAAACAAACAAGTAGTGCATTAAGCTTAAGGCTGCCAAATAACTGGATCGGTGGGCACAGTCATCTCTCCGTCGTCCTCCCTTTCCCTAAACTGCAGGGAACTTGCACAAGACTGAGGTGACTTGCAAGACCAAAATGCTGCCAAATGCTAGAAAACAGGGTCAGGAACAGGCAGAAGCTGAGCTCTGGGATCCTTGGTGCTCCAACAACAGCTGGAGCACCCAAGCTTGGACACCTCTGCTGCTGCATCAACTGTTCGGCACCTCCTCTACCCCCAATGGTGTATGTAACACCTCTAATGTGGTCTTGCTTCAGCTCTGATGCAAACGTCACAGGTGGGAACCAGAGCTTTCCAGAGTTTTAGGGACTGTGGGAGACTTCTGTTGAATATCCTATCCCTAAGAGAGAGTTTCATGGTCCACCGGCTCATTTTTGTTAAAGATGCTCTGTATTTAAGGGTGCTCAGATTTAATCTCAACGAGTTTAATTTTGTTTTGATACTTGTGGAATAACTCCCAAATGATTTTCAAAGGGTATGTTTATTTTTTATTTTGTGTTATCCCCCCTCTTCTGTGCAGTGTGTGTAGCTTAATTGCTTTGCCCATTTGCCGTGCTCAAGTGGTTGGTACAATTTTGCTGGCTCTCAGTGTGTCCATTTGTTTAACATTTCTTATGCTGAAAGAAACTAATACTGTATTAGACGCAGTTGTGTGGCAGGTTCACCGGGTCAGTGGTGGGACATTATTATATCAGATTGCAATATAATACTAAACTGCTTTTGCTTAATCATGTTCTGTCTTCCAAGGGGCAAATGCTCCAATTTTCTCCATTTTTTTCCAACTATAACAGGCTCAAAAAATGTCAACTTAACACTGTTCTGAAAATACATATAAACATAATGCCCCATTTCAGAACTACAAGGTAACAAATCAGATTTTTGCCCCAGAAAAATAGCTCCAAGAAACATACAGAATAAACGAAGCCAATGACCGTATGCATTTATTTCTAAAGCAGTTTCATTGGAGCACTTTGGTATGAGCATAATTAATCGTAGCATTGTGCAACAGAGTGGGACAAATAGGAGAAAAGTATTTTGAACATTTATGCAAATAAAAGGCTGACCAGTTTGTTGCTGAGATATCTGTAACTCGGTTTTGTTCAAGAACATTCAGGTGGATGCACTGGTATTTATCACAATGTGGGCAGAAGACAAAAGCTTCCCAGATATTGTAAGCGTGCCAGAATAGTCTCAATGGGACTGCTCTCACAAACATTTTGGAAAGCTCTCTTTTCAAAAAAATCACTTTGCTAGTGGATTATATCGTGTTGTGACCATGTCTCATCCTTGCATGTGATTAGATTTAGTGGGTCAGTGAAAATGATTTTGGGACACACAGAAGTTGTGCCCTGTCTGCATCATGGGATGGTCAAAGGGGGAACAGAGGGAAATATAACAGTAATCTGAGAATGATTGCCCGGGATGACTCGTTTATACTCCTAATGCTAGAGGCTGGGAACTTTCAAAACCTGGAGGCTTGATTCAGTTTGCAAAAAATGGCTGATTCATAACTT
>NW_008794456.1:4044647-4052432 GCF_000699145.1 Aptenodytes forsteri | reverse complement strand
GGGGGAGAGGGAGGGAGGGAGAGGAAGAAAGGATTTTCTTATTTTAGAAAAATGCCATACCAGGATGGTGATGTATCCTACACAGATAGGCCATGGATAATCTGCTAAGTTCTCCTCAAGAAGATGGGTCTAGAAGTAGAAAAAACTTCCTACTAAAGATTTGGTATCAGAGCAGGGAAGAAGATGGATTCTTCATCACTATATACTTTAAAGAAGTGGTTAAATCAGTCTTTGTCAGGGACAGCTAAAACACATTCAGTTTGTCCTCAAAACATTGGCTTTACCTCTGTGACTGGATTCTATAGCAAGATCCATATAGTGTTTTCCAAACAGGATTTCAATATATAGGAGGTGCAAGTGGATTCAGAAGGGAATGGGAGCATGGCTTTCAAGCTGAACCAAGACAGACAGTGTAACATAATTCCCTTTTGATTATGCAGTGCTTGTGCCAACTCTGAATGCCTCATGGAGCAGATATTGCATGGAAAGCCTCTCTCATCCAGTTTATTATAGCTGTATGACAGCTTGGTGGATGTCACGTCTTCAGAGCAAGAACTGAGGCATTTACAAATGGATGACTGTAAGCATAAGTTTGTCAATTTGAAATTAAAGCCAAAGGTGTGAAGGTTGTTTTCAAAAGCAATATGATTTATCTTGATCACTTGATCAGGAAGGAAGATATGCCTGCTGATAAAAAGGGATATATTTAAGAGTTTAAGGAACTTGCTTACTCAAATGTGTTGGTTACTCAACAAGCTAGCAGGACTATTGCGTAGTGATTAATGAATAAAAGTAAATCATTACCTCCACCCAGAAACATCAGAGCCGAATAGGACAATACATACGGATATCATTCAAACTTACTGTTTCATTTATTTAAGTACTTACAGTAATATTCGTGATTCATAATGGTTTAGAAATAAAAGTAATTGCAATCAAGAAAGCTCAAGCTATAAACTGATTTGCAGCCTCCTTTATCCCTTCCTTCTTTCCCCCCTCTCCCTTTTGTATGGCAAAAGGCAATGGAAAATGAATCCCGCTAAGCCAGCAGTAAGAGGTGCTATGTGCATAATTAATGGCAGTTGTCTGTTTTGTCACACTAATAAGCCAGAGGGCAGAGAAACATCTCTAGGATACTAGAGATCAGGAGGAGAAAGAAAGGGTGCAAAGATTAATAAAGTATAGTCCACATGTTGTTTGGCTCACATATTATCAAAATAGTAAGAGGAGAGCAGTTTTCCAACCATCTAACTTTGAAACTGTCCTTAGAGAGCAAAACCTCTGCTTCCTCTTTAATGGTGCTCTTCAATACATTATTTATGTCCTTTTAAGGACTCATTGTATGTAGTGGTGAGGTCAATAGCCGCTGCTGGCTTGGGGTGCAGGATGCCCTTGTGGTGACTGCTTCAGTCCCACACTAACCTTGAGCTGAAAGATGACACAAACGATGGACGGAAGTCGGACAAGAGAAACATGCAAAATTTCAGAGGAAAAAATCAGAAAAACTCATCTTTTTTCCGTTTTTAGATACCACCAACTGCAAAGTGCTGTGTTCTTTACACCGTATGCTAACAGGTGAGCACCAAACCCAGTGCCATAGGGTAAACTGTGTCTTACTAAGCCTCTTGGAAAGTAGTGCTTTGACTGTGATGCGACTAAGTTTAGTTGAATTAGTCAACTTCTTGAGCTGTCTGGGCAAACGTTCACTCTTGAGACAGTCAATTTGTATCAGTTTTCAGTGACGCATAATAAAATTACCCCAAAAAATCAAACTCAAGGTATGGGTAAACAACCTCCTGTAGCTGTTTTACCGTGAGCTATAGACCGTTCTCTCAACAACAGTCACTGCCTGTAAAATCACCCTGGTTGGAGGAGACCTCAGGAGATCTCTGGCCCAACCTCCTGCTCAGAGCCAGGTCAGCTGAGCAGTCAGACCGGATTGCTCAAGGCTTTGTCCATTCAGTTCTTCAAGGACAGTGTGTACCCGTATTCAGGCTCTATATCTGTTGACATATGAAATAAAATGTGTTCATTTAAATTAAGATGTTTTCAGTTAAGTTGTTTTACCTTGTATTTGCAATGGGATAAGAGCACGCAAAAGACCAGTGAGCGTAGTTTAGCTGATAAATGGCACTGCGTTAACCACAGTAATGTCAACGCTTGCAATATTTCTAGAGGGACCTACCTGTACAAACAATATTTAACTGAAGAGACTGTTGACCCAGCTTACAGCTTCTAGATGCTACTGGAAAAATAGGAAATGAACACTACAATAATTGAAGTAAATAATCAAGCATCCTATGGGCTAGAATCAGGTTCTTACACAGTAGCCTTTATAAATTTAGTTCCGTCTTACTTTAAGTACGGTTGCAGAGTAGCTTTAATTTTTAACGCTACCTATTTAGTACAAAATTACATTGTGACGGCAGTCCCTTTTTGCAGGGACGTGGTCTCATAACTATTGAATGCACCAAAATAAAACTCTGTTACTTAGCTATATGTACAGGAGTAGCTACCCTGTGGACGTGGAGAGATTGTGTGTCTGAAAGAAGAGCTGGCTAGCAGTGTATTTCTATAGTGTGTACATTTTTAAGGCAAGGTAGGTCTCTCTAAAGAAAAACAAAGTATTACCCAGGGCTGTTTGGGACATTTCTAAGAAATTGCTTTTTCTTTGATAAAATGCCGTTTCATCAAAACCTTTCCTTTTTTTCTTGAAGCAAACTAGGTATCAGTATTCTCAGAAAAGACATTTAGGTGCGGGCAGAATTTCTTGTCAAACTGAAGAAGAATGGGGATAAGGGGCACAGAGACACCGTCAGCTATTCCAAAGAGCCATTAGTTCAGTGGAAAAGAGATACTAGGCACTGCATCTTGCATTCATAATACAAGTAGGTAAATTTGTGTGGTCTAGGTGCTATAAAGTAGCAACATGTGACACCACTTGGTTTCCTCTGTCTGTATTTTTTGTTTGTACCAGTTTGTAAAGGGAGTTCAAGAGGAACCTGAGCTCCAGCCATCTCCCCTTGAGACGGTGTCCGAACCACTCAGGTGTTGATACCATGAAATCTTTTGGAAATCTTTTGGATTTTACTTTACATAGAATTGAGTGAATGCTTGTTAGAACATATTAGGACTCATCTTTCAATCTGTTCCTTTCCAATCTTCTAACCAGCAGACTTACCTGGCAGATAAGTCTGTCTGTCTTTCTCTAATTTTTCACAATTAATGTTGTTTTGAAGGTCGTCTCTATACACACAGGTACCATTCTTCAAATTGCATGCATTTTTGCAAAGACAGAAAAACTGCTTCCTGCCCTGCTGGGACCCTCCTGTACCTGGCTGGTACCTCGCTTTTGATCCCATTGTTGCTCTCTGCAAATAAATCTTGTTTAGTCAATAGGATTTGCCTGCCTGAAGGAACGCACGATCAACTGCATAGAGGAGCATAAAATAGATTTTTGTGCTTCAGATCCTTAAAATGTTTTTGTCAGGGAATAATTCCCAAAGCTGAATTTGGTTAATATCTCTTTTCCTTCACTGAACTTTTTTCTTATACTTTTTGCTTGCTGAAGGATATAAACTGTAGTCTCATTTATCAAGTCTTTTGGTTTAAATTTTACCTTTCCTTCTATTTTCTGAGTTTGCTGTATTTTAACATTTATTTTGACATCTTTATTTTAACATTTTGGCATGATGCATTCTCTCGCAAGAAGTTTGTATAGAGTAATGCTAATTCACCAATCAATTCTAATGCTAATTCACCAGTTGATTCAGGTAGGTTATTCTAAAGTAATCCGGCACAAAAACATAACATTGCATGTTGAAGCAATCTGGGGATATTCCAAAAAAATTAAGAGTAATGGAATATAGTAATAATGTACAATGTATAACGTATAATAGTTAATAGTGCAAAATTTTGTTAGCATGCTCTGCCAGTGATGTACCTCTACCTGTGCTAGGTATGATACATCTGCACATGTGTTACATCCATTGCAAATGGCATGAAATTCTCTAGGATATAGTAGGCAAATTGGAGAACCCACAGTGGAAAAACCAGGGAGGTCTTTAATGAACATGAAATATATTCAGTAACCTGGCCAGAGGGGATGCTTCCTCCAAATGTCCGTACCTGCCATTTGGCTGGCATCCTTTTGGTTGGTTATGTATGTCCCTTCTTAGTGATACCTACCTTTAAGTTTGAATGTTATTGACAGTTATTTTTGAAAGTGGTTAAGCTCTTGAACTGAGTTTTTGTAGGAATAGGTTGCACATGTTAATTATAAAAAAATTCTCAATAATTTACTTCTATCGGTTCATCTTTTAGACAGTGGCTAACCCCGTAATGTGTGCTGCAGGAGAGGGGAAACCGAGCTTTTCAATTCATATGTTTGTGTTGCTTATTTTAATGTTACCCTCACATTTTTTTTCCCGCATCCTTTCTCTTTCCAATAAATTACTTCTGAAGGGGGGGGTGACCACAATTGGTCACAATGTTCAAGATGACTGCACACCATTGACTTAGGCCATGGATTTATAATACTTCCAGGCTTAAACCCTAACCCTCTCTTAATAGATCTTGACATTTTGTTTGCTTCTTGATCACTGCTCTGCACTGAGCAGATGTTTTCATGGAGTTGTCTACAGTGACAGCAAGATCTTTTTCTTGAATGATTACAGTTAATTTATAACTCAGCTATGCGTACGAGCAGTTGAATTGTCCTTTCCAGCATGTATCACCTTGAATTTATCTGCAGTGAATTTCATCTGTCATGAATGCTGTGCAGACAGTTTAGTCTGGCCATCCAGAATTCTCCAAAGTCTTATTTAGTCTTGGCTGATCTAAATTATGTCGCATAAAATACACTTTTCCTGGCAAAAAAAAATGTTTTGCTGCTAAAGGCCTTGTTCCAGATTATTAACAATATTTATTGCTATTTGTCTCAGCTACTGCCCGGACTATGCAAGATATTTTCCAAATGAAAAAGAAAGCAAGAGCTATCCTCCAAGGAGTTCAGCTATTAAACACAGTTTTGAGGCAAGGGATCCACAACATAACTGGAATAGAATATTCAAGATGATCCGTAACTAAACCTTTTTAAAAAAAAAAAAAAAAAAAAGGCAAGCTATAATTTTTAATAACTTTTGGGGAAAAAACCCAACTGTTCCCAGATACACTTCAGGCTACTCAGTGTACATAGCTAGTATCCCCATAGGCAACATTACAGAGTTTCATTCGTGTTGTGGATTCCTGTGACAATAATCCTGTGATGAAATGGGACTATCAAGTCTGACCCTTTTTTATCTTTTTACCAGTTTTTAACCCCAGGCAGAACTTTACCCCATGATAATTTTCTTAAGCAGCTTTTTGTAACGAATGCTGTTAAAAGCTTTTTAATAAATAATGTTAACTGCATCTCCTCTAACCACTATTTTAACAACATCCTCAGGCTCAGATTCAGCAGTCAATCCATATTTAGCAGAACACTTCATCACAAGTTAAAAACTAAACACGTGCCATAGCGCTTTGCTGAAGAGAGTTGGACTTAGGCATGTTTTCAGCTTTGCTGAACAGGTGACTTACAGGGTAGATTAAGCAGAAGCTGAGCAGAGACTTTCACGTTCAAAGTAGTCTTTATATTGTTAGCTTAATCTCTCAGCCTTTGTCTTTTTTTTTTTTTTTCCATCACAGCCACCTGCTACATGTAGAATACCTTGATTGTAATCCTCCTGGGACGCCGACTGCTTTGCTCTGCTACCTGCCTGCCTGGCACCTAGTTCAAGAAAACACCTGTCCCCGCTTGGGTTTTCTAGATGAAACGTTGTAGGTATCTATAGTACTACTGCTAGTAACCTAGTAGCTAGTAGCTTTTCCAGTAATTTGGAAAGGCAGAGAACCCACCTGTGTGCTCGTTTACTATTTGTATGTGTAAAATCTTCATGGAACTGACATTGCCACATTCCACTCCTGTATAGCCTCGGTGGAGAACTGGCTATCCATTTTGCCTGAAAGCAAGATGAAAAGTGTTCATTCTTCTGCGGCTAATTCCCAGTGAGAGAAAGTTTCAATATGTCACTTGCGCCTGCAGAAGTCTAACATTCATGGTAGCCCACAGATCACCCAAACAGCTTTCAGATGTAGTTCTGTTTCTTCCTTCTTCCCGCAATTTATGCCGTACCAATATTCTGCAAATCATTTCAATGTCTGGCAACACAGAAGATTGATGTAGATCAGGGTTCTCAATTTCCCCCATCACCAACTTGGCAACGATAACCAAACAGAAGAGCCTTTTACAGCACTGAATGAAGAATAAATCTATAAAAATTTAATTAACCTCTGCAGAGCTTATTGAATCCTAACTGAGTTTAATCACAATTTTTGTAAGTTAGGAAATGCTTGGCGTATTTTTGACTCCTGTATAATAGTTTGAATTGGCTATATATACAAACCAAATTTGTAAAATGAAGATAGATGCTGTTATTAGGATTTACTGGTGTAGGAATTGCCACCTACATGTACAAGCAAAAAACTATTTCTGCTATAAATATAGCTTTTATTTATGTTCCTAAAATACACATAACTAAAAAAGAAGAAAAAATCAAAAAAGGTGACATGAATAAAATACACATAACTAAAAAAGAAGAAAAACAAAATCAAAAAAGGTGACATGAAGCAATGCATGGAAACAAAATAGTAACATACTTTATTTCCTACTGACTGGGCTTAACATGGCTTGTGCTCTTTTGGTCCCATAGATGTCATTGTGAGTTATGTCAGTTCATGCTGGAAGAATGGTCTGAAAATGAGTTGGTCTGGATTGATCCATCCCCCTCCTCTGTTTCAAGAGGATTAAGTTAAAAACTTTTACTCCAGAACTAAAGACCTATCAAAGCTACCTTTGTTATTTGTAGTTGTTTAAGGTTGTCACATCTCCATCTCAAGGTCATTGACCAAGACTCCATTGAGCAAGGTAATGTGTACAAAGCAGGGTAGGGGAGAAGATGTTTTGGCATTGAGGGATTAGCTCTGAGAATTGAAGGATACAATTTAGTCACAGGAAAGTATGAGGAAGGAATGAAACACTGCCGGTCAGCCTAGCGGAGTAAGCAGCATGGCTCTACTGAGCTGCTGGAAAGGAGTCAGGAGGCAACTCCTTGCTGTGGGGACAGACACAGATAGGCATAGATAGGCAAAACCTTCTTTTCCATGTGCATTCTGTCCCCTTCGCCCAAGCTGAAAGTGAAATACAACTACTTCTGATGCATTGGTGCCTCTTTCTAACAAAGTGGGAAGAAGTTCTTGGACCTGCTTTTCTTCCTTTACAATTAAATCCTTGTCCAAGTGTTTTTCTCCTTTTCTAGAAGCCCACAGGAAGAATCCTAGCCTGCCCCACACTGCTGACATAAGATCTTAAAGTCAGACAGCGAAGTCTCATGCTTTAAAGAAGTCTCATGAAGAAGCCAAGTGTGACAATCAAAGAACCATAGGTTTAAAAGGGATCTCAGGTGAGTGCTTAATCTGTTGTCCTCTCTTGGTACCAGCCAAAAGTCTGGCTTTCTGCGAGAAGAAGATTTTCATAGAATGACCATAGAATAGCAGTGCAAGAATCACAGAGGGAATCAGCCAGTCATTGCCCATTCAGTGTTGTCATCCCAAGGGAAAAAGCAAGGCATTTTTCCATTAAAGAATATTGGGCAACATAATTGTCCCTCCCCTCCTCAGGTGTTTGAGGGAGCAAAGTGAGAAGCTTAACATGAGCCAGCAATGTGCGCTCGCAGCCCAGAAAGC
>NW_008794456.1:4036258-4044139 GCF_000699145.1 Aptenodytes forsteri | reverse complement strand
TTAAGGTCCCTTCCAGCCCAAACCATTCTGTGATTCTATGATTCTATGATTTATACTTTTGGAGGTGGTCTGAGGGGACCAACCCCTGAATGAAAGTCTGTCCCAGAGGCTGTCATACACAGTTTCTGGATCTGATACCCACCTTTCTCATCTCTCTCTCCTCTCTCTTTCTGGCATTCTCTCTTATGATTTATTTCTCTCTTTATCATTTTGCTTTTCTGCAGACATTTTACTTCTGATCCTAATTTCTCTCAGTAGGATTTTAAGACTAAAATAAGGACATATGAAAGCTGTCATTTTTTCACCATTTTCACCATTAAAAAGACTACACTTTTTGTCTTTTTAAATGAACTCTGCTTTTTGACTAAGATAGGTTCATCATAAATGTTCTATTTGTTTAAAGAAAAAATAAGGCATATTTGTTTTCCATTTATGAACTCACTTGTTATCTTCAGGACTTAGGATGTAGGCTCAGAATATCTAAAAGACCATGTAAAGCTCCAGAGTAAATATCATGGCCGAAATGTTCATTTCTTTGCCACACTATGGCTTTCTTCAATATAGTAAAAGGTCAGATGTGCAGTAAATTCTCTGAGGCCAGGACACTATCCTTATAAATCTTACCATCTTCATGTCAAAGTGCGAGATACTTGCTTTTTTTTTTTGTTTTTTCACCCCTCCATAAAAATATACCAATTTACTAAAAGACATGCAGCCTCCACATACCCTAATTAATAACATTCTAAAAAGTAAAAACAAAACCGACCCCACAACCCTTTGAAAGAGAGGCACTTCACTGCACATGCTTGTCTTACTACAGAGACAGGAGAAGAACAAATGTGACAAATGACATTATGTTGCTCAGTGTGGTATTGGAAAGTGTTCAGATGTTATGGAAGTGATCTCAGCATCTATATAAAAGACTCCAAAATGGCAGAAAAGTGATCTTGCGACTAGTCCCAAAATTTCAAGTCTACTCGTGAAACACAGATAACATTTTTTCCCCATTCTAACTTCAAAATACTTATTTCAAGAGCTGCTGTTCACATCATGCAGTGTTTCTCTTCGCTGTCTAATCAGAAATGGAAGATTTTCAATGCTGAAATATCGTATTTCAGATCATCAGCTGGCAAAAATGACCCAGTCTCCATTACGTACCTATTTGCACCAGCTGAGGTTCTGACCACAGATGTTTCCCTGCCAGTGAGTAGGAAACGAGCATCCATGTGAAGCAATAAGAGTAACCTGAAAGCTAGAGAGCCCTCTATAAACTATTCATGACTAGAACAAAAGAAATGCTCTATGTTCCTATTTGCAGAAGCTCTTAACTTTTGGACAACTCTATAACATGGGGAAGAGGGAAGCAGGGCCGTCCACCCTTGCAGCACTGTGTTACTCGTGATTAGGGAAAGATTAAATATGGCTCAGAGCTTTTAGTGACTCATTTTTCATTCCATGTGTGCAGTCATGTGCTTTAGTTGCCGTTAGTCCCGCTAGAAAGGATGAAGAGATAGGAGAAATTTAAGGTAATGTTTGAAAACCCTTTAATGTAAAATAAGCTAAACCAGTGTTTTCTGTAACTGGAGGACAACATACATTATATATCATAGTCTGGGATCTAGGGGCAAATGCTGGACGTGTTATGGAGCTGGAGATCTTTGTTTTGCAATGACAAAATTCCTTTACTTGCTTATAGACTCTGTGTATTATAAGATACTGATTTTCTACTTGCATAGAAACACTATTGTTCATTCTCATCCAAATGAGAGCATCCTAATCTCAGGCAAGAAAAATTCCACATTTAGGCAAAATGGAGAAAAAGCCCCAGAAGCTTTACATGGTTATGTTTAAAATAATATAGTGGCTGCTTGAAGCCATTCAGAGATTTTGAAAGTTGGAAGGAACTCAGGGAAAGAAATAGACTAAAGGGTACGGTGCAGGTGAGGAAGGCATAAAAATGCAATTTATCACCTGCTTATGAAGTTTATTACATGAATATCAACACCAGGTGGGTTTTTAAATGAGAGGTGCATAATTCCTCAGCCTTTCCAGCAAAACATCATCAACCTTCACAGTAGTTTAGCGCTGGATGCAAGCGCATTAGAACACAGGATACCAGCACGTCTCAGTATATCAAATATATATACTCACATTTTGCAGTAATGGTCATTACCATGGGCTATAAGACAAATAGGTTTCAATGGATCTTTTAAAATTCCATTTTAAATACTGCCAGGAAATGACGAATGTGCTATCTAGTTGCAGGGAGAGCTTGGGAAAGGAAAATGTATTATCCAAATGTGCATTTAGCTCAGAAAGGGCACTGAATACTCCTAACACTTGTGAGCAATACCATGAGATTAGCTCACTACAGGCTGTCAAGGACTTGTCAATTTATAACGTTTAATTATATATATCTTATGTTATAATTATACCTCGTTAGTAGCTTTGGTTGTTCTATTGTCAAAGAATTTTAATAACTCCCATTTCCAGATGAACCATAACCAAATAAAAATTGCCTATTAAGTTGATTATCTTTGCTAGTAAAAAAAAATTTAACCCAATTTTTTTTTTAATAGGCCGCTAATTATTTATTCTTTTCTACTTACTTGAACAGGGCTTTTTTGCTGAGAGTAAACATATTTTCTATCCTGGCTCTTAGCCAAAGAAAGGAAAAAGCTGGAGGGTAAAAGGAGAGAGAACCTTGGTCATCGATCTGTAGCCTTCATGAGCATAAAAGCATAATAGTTATCTATCACTTTGTTCTGCATTCCCCAGGTAGGAAAAATGGCCATTGCTAGAGACAAGGATTGCCATACCTGGTGATACACATCAAGTATAAGCATTGCTGTCAGTTGGCTGTCATTACTAAGAACAGGATTCCTTTCCAAGCCAAATTTAATTTCATTTGCCGTATGTTGGAACTTTTCCCAATTTCCTTTTGTTACTCAAAGCACCATGACTCGGGATCCATAGGTTGCTTTCTATTGTTTCTTAGTCACTTTTTATGGAGAAAGACGCTTTTACTATTATATGTTTTATTTAGGAATTAAGTGTTTAGTCTTCATTCCACATGTAAGTGATGGAGAAGGGCAGATACTTAGCTTGGATGCTCTGCCCTTTGGAGTCCCCATGGGCCATAAACTATGCATTAATACATAAGTTAAGAGGAGTAAATTTCTCTTTTATAAGGGCTTATCAAAAAGTCCCATTTAAGATCAGGGTCTTGCTAAGCTAAGTATGGTATAAAGACACAGGAGGAGATGGGCCTTGCTTACCCAAAGAAGAAACAGAGGTACAGAAATCTGAAATGGCATTGCTAGTTTCTGACAAAACCTTTTGCTTGGAGCGTAAGACTGTCCTCTTTCTGTCCCCCTTGGCTTTTCTTTACAAGTCATTGTAGGGAAAACAAGAACAGAGTTGTTTAGCATGCCTGTTGGCACCAAGAGGAGACTCCAAATCCTGCTCTGTGACCTCTAGAAACACACTGTCTTAGTAGAAAAGTAAAATAAAATTTTCATCAAAAGAATAGGAAATTATTAATCAGCACTTTTTGTTTATATTATGGTGGTCCTTTAGATGTATTAGGCCAAGTGCAAACGCACAGAGACTCAGATCAGGTCCTCAGATAGTGGAATGGCTCTTGGGTTTTTACTTCACAGGAATTACACTGGTTGACACCAGATGTAGATCCTTTTCCTAGCTGGCATTCTTGTCAGGAAGTATCTCATACCTGTTCAGATGGTACTGAGGGCGTAAAACAGATGCACTGAGGTCACATCTGTTCCGCATGCAGAAAGAACGGAGTGGAAACTTCAAGGCAAAATGTGAATAAAAGGGGATTTGACAGTATTGTGGTGGCTATCAGTGGGAACTCTGCCTGTCAGCATAGCGTCACAGTCAAAAAACCCCTCACGATATGAGAGATTATCATGGGTTTAGCTAACCCAGGTTCTTACAGAAGAGTCATGAATGAAGAAGTGGAAATGAAGAATGGGAGTGTTTTGGCTGCATCATTTGAGTTTTTGGGAGGCTTTGCTGCATTATTTTTAAAGGTAGTAATGTGCAGCTCCTCTAGCTGACTGGAGCTTTTCCACTGGTAAGATGGTGACTGGGAGCCAGCAGTGCCGAGTGACTGGGAGCCAGTTCAAGACTGTGATGGGGAGGAGGGAGAATTTGAAGTGAAGCCTCCGGTGGGGTTGTTGCATGGCTCTTGTGTGGGGTTTAAATATGTGGGGTATAATTAGGAGCTAGGACATAGCAAGCGTAAGGTAGGACAGAGGAAGAAGGAACAGTGCTTGAGGTTTATTTTAATTGTATCCTCCCTGCTTGCTTATGTAGCAGAATTTTGGACATGAATAAATAAGCTCAGTCTTTGTAGAGATGTTGGGAGACCCAGCTGAGTGGGGCTAGTAGAAGAGAGAGGGATCTCTGTCTCTGTTCAAACTGATCCCTGTTGCATTACTCCCCTCCTGCACACACTATAAAAGCACAGTCAGATCTTCCTTAGGATAAATTCCTTTAATTTAGACCCCAAAGTCATAGAAGTTAAGATGCAACTGTGATTTGGAGGCACGCTGAGGCATGTGTATGTTCTCAGTTAAGCTGAGTCCCAGCCCGTTCCCAAGGCCAGACAATGTTTTCAGGAGCAGGGATGTGGCACAAGCCATAATTTCTTTTGGGGAAGCCTGTGCACGTTAGTGTGCACGCAGGCTCTCATCCATGTGCTCTGGATGCCCTTCAGCTCACCACCAACTAGTGATTAACGGGGTCCTAGGCATAAGGCGTCTCCGCTGAACCCACTCGTTACAGCTCTTGTGTCTCAGGTCTTAGTGTGCCTCTGCCGTCCTCCCCTGAGCTCTTGTAACACCAGGGGTCCAGAGCAAGAACCTCATCCACCAGGAGGCAAAATATCATGGGATGTGATAGAGCAGGACAAGCCCTCAGAAAGCTGGAGAGCAGCAGAGAACAGCAGGATAAAATTGGGGGCAGCATGGGCCTGCTTTGCCAACAAGCAGCCACAACTTATGATACAGTCTCCTATTAAATAATGATGACTCACTCTCCAGACAGTAATTTATTTATATGCCTTCTTTAATGTTTTGCAAATCACTGCTTTAAAAAATGCCCAGCTGGAAGACGGGAAGGCTTGGGAGACAGAGAATCAGCTTGATAGAGAATCAGATTAAATAAAAATGACATGGAATTTGACAGCGAGTGCACGTGGTTGGAAATAAAAAACATAACCATCCCCCAAGCAGAAATGCAGCCTCATTGCTGGGACTGGTTGCTGTAGCTTGAGAGACCAAGTTTTCACTGTATCTAGTGAAAACAAAAAATTGAAAAAGATAGGAAGAGGAAAAGAGACATTGGCTTATATTTAGTGACAGCATTTCTTCCAGTCTGAAACACCGATGAGCTTACATTTTTTCAAGCCAGCAGGGACTACTTTGATATCATAGTCTGAATTGAAAAATATGGCTATGCCTTGTAAGGACAGACCAGTGGAACCAGTAAGAGGCAGAAGATGCCTTTAAAGTGTAATCAATGTCACAGAAGTGTGTATAGCTCACGGATAGAAAATTAGCATATGGACCACAGGGGAGGCTTCAGTGCCTGTTGTAGCAGGTGCGACAGTCTGGGTTCGGTATCTGGATTGGAAATAAGGGAAGGACAAGTGGATGAGAGAAGGCTAAAACTCCTATTTGATTTCTAATTCTGCCACCGAGGATTTCCCATGCGTGTGTGCCTTGATTCCTCTAAGAGTGTGCGGAGGGTAATGCCTTCCTTTGTAAAGTGCATTCAGCTTCATAGGTATAAGCTGCTTTATAAAGGGCCAAAGTGGGGATTTCGAAGGGACTGACTCTCTTTCAAAGGCAACGGGGCTGAGCATCACATGTACTATTGGTGCTTTTGAAAACCTCCCCTAACTGCAGTTAATATTAGAGCTCTTCAGCTGACGTCCTCAGTCACTGCCCCAAGCAGGTCCCCTGTTCCCTTCATGCCCATGACTTGCTGGAAGCTACTCCAGTAACTGTGCAGCCTGCAACTGCTCAGCTCCTCTTGGCATTTTGCTTTGTGATTGTTATTAATGTTAATATATCCTGCTTTTATTGACACTACTTCCACATCTATCCACCTGCCTTTCCCCGTGCCTGGATGCACAACCCGCAGTCTGAGCTACTCTCACTGTTCAGAGCTGCTGCTTAAAACCCAGACAGGGATTTTATTGTTTGCTTGACAGCAAGAACATGGCCAACTGCATTCACTCTCTTTATAAGCTATATTATAGTTGCTCCGACAACGTGGCCAAACAACAGGACTGTCTATTGTCCCTCTTTAAAAGGGGTCAGATGTTTCATTGCAGATTTAAATGTAACCAAGGTCATGCCTGCATGGGTGGCGCAGACGGTCCCAGCCTCCTCTGCCCAAGCTCTTAGCTGGCTGGATATGAGCCAGCTCCTGTCAGGAAACCGTAAAGCTCGTCGGACTTACACGGTTAGTCTTCTCCAGAAGTACTAATGTGCTAATGTGGTTATGCAACTTCTGGATGGGAGCGCAACGAGAGAAACTCAGGTCTTGGTGCATGTTGGTATAGTAATGCTTTCTCCTCAAATGTTCACATACTGATGCTTCACTTAGTTTGTGCTTTCCAGAAAGCTACTGAGAAAGTCTGGACCCCTGTATTTTATCCCCCCTCCCAGCCACTGACGCTGAGATCCCTGTTGCCTTGGTTCATGTTCTCTGCACATACTTTTTTTTAGGGGTATCCTGAGCTCATCTGAAGATCCAGAGGTCCCTCAGTTGGAGGCCAAATGCAAGTGGAAAGAATGACTTATTATCATCAGAATTCTCTTAATTCCAGATTATAAAGGAGGATAGAATGGTGTATTTTTCATGTTAAATTAATATTTTCCGTGTTGTTTTATTTATCAGGAGGGCGCAGTAACAAACCAGTTAAAAAGCGTTTGGGGATAAATGCAGAGGTGCAAAATCAACCCATGCTCTGGACTTCTTCCACAACCTGTTCTCAGATGACCTGCTTGTCCACGGGTGAGTGGTTGTCCAAGATGGGAATCTCATTGCCTATCTTCAGCCTTTGCAAAAAATAGGCATCTTATTTTAGGAAGGCATGTGTTTTTAAGGATAAAATGAATGCACCTCTGGAATTATGTAATGCCTTCCATTGGCTATAGAAGGGGAGCAGGCAATTGGCTTTCACTAAAGCCAATATTCACTAACTTGAATATCTATGAAGTGACTTTGAGCTTTAGACTTAGGCAGGCATTGGTAACCTTAGCTACTGGACACAGATTTGACATGATGACCTGATGTGCCACTTGAATTCAGACTTCTTTTACCATTAACATTGATTTAAGCACTGTTGTTTGAAAAGATCATTAACCACAAAATTAGGAGGAAAACACACAGTAGCCAATGATCTTCTCACATCAGTTCTTTGCTCCCGTGACTCTAAGCTTGTTGTTATTTGTGCTGAGCTTTTGCTGTGAACTTCAGTGATGGAGAAGCATTCAGCACGGTAGCTGCTGTGCAAAACCTTTAGCTGCTTTTACACATTGGGATAAGTCAGACATCCGCCAGGTCTGTGGTTTTTTTGTATGCAGTGATCTATTCCAGACCACAGCGTAATTCGATTAATGCTGCATTTCTGTTTAGTGTGTCCACCAGCAATTCACGTCAAACCCATTCTATCAACTGGTTGCAAAGTGCTCATCAATAAATCATAGCCTAGTGGCTGCTTTAAAAAGTAGAAAAACATCTGGATATGGGGCTGAACTGTATGTTTAGGCCACCTGCCTGTGGAAGGCAGGTGTAAGGGACGAGGCCCACGTGGCTGTGCTGTGAGCACAGACAATGCCC
>NW_008794456.1:4024519-4036031 GCF_000699145.1 Aptenodytes forsteri | reverse complement strand
TGTTGTTAAGTAATACAAGGCCTACCTCAACTCACCACAAAGCCGCTTAGCTTGTGATATATATTAAGACATAGAGGGTTGATGCTTATAGAAGTGTTTGTGCCATTAAAGTTGGAGTTTGTTTTTTGGACCTTGAGTGTTATTTCACCTTAATCCACACCGAGGGGATTTGCGGATCTTAGTCACTCTCCCCTTCCCACAGGTGGGGCGTGACAGCAGGGCAGTATGTGGAGGCACAGCACCGTAAGGGAGGGCTGTGTGCACTGTAGCTGATGGTGAGATTCCCCCAGGAGGTCTGGGATAACACAGGTGACAGCGCCCTTGGGAACTGCAACCATGGATAGAGACGGGGGGGGGTGTGGTGGTGTGTGGAGGGGGTGGGTCCTGCCATCTGGCTTTTTGTACAAATACACACATCCAGGACCCGCATGGGATCCAAGTAAATGTGACCTTTCAAGGTGCAATTCAATTGCTCTCATTATGATTATTGCATCGGGTGCTGTTATCCTCAATTTGTCTGCTTTCTGCTGTTACTATCTTTTTATTTTTTCCCCGCTGTTCTTCTCTTTGGCTAAATGGCTGTTGAGAGCATTCAGCTCCACTTAGTTTTGATTTCAGTGAAATACTTTTTGACGTACAGAAAAAGCTAGGTTGGGGATTTTGTTCTCTGTCCTTTTTCTGAGGTATGTGCATTTGCTCGTATACTACTGTGTGGACTATATACAGGCTTTGCTCCTCAAGAGAGAGGGAAGAATATTACTTTGATCTCCAGACGCTTTGCAATGTCATAATCTCTTTGTGCAACACATTCAAAATTGAAAAGGAAGAATGTGCTGGTCTTTACTGGGATAGAGTTAATTTTCTTCCCAGTAGCTAGTATGGGGCTGTGGTTTGGATTTGTGCTGGAAACAGCGTTGATAACACAGGGATGTTTTCGTTACTGCTGAGCAGTGCTGACACAGAGTCAAGGCCTTTTCTGCTCCTCACCCCACCCCACCAGCGAGTAGCCTGGGGGGGCACAAGAAGTTGGGAAGGGACACAGCCGGGACAGCTGACCCCAACTGACCCAAGGGATATTCCACACCATCTGACGTCATGCTCAGCATATAAAGCTGGGGGAAGAAGGAGGAAGGGGGGAATGTTTGGAGTGATGGCGTTTGACTTCCTCAGTAACCGTCATGCGTGATGGAGCCCTGCTTTCCTGGAGATGGCTGAACACCTGCCTGCCGATGGGAAGGAGTGAATGAATTCCTTGTTTTGCTTTGCTTGCATGAGCAGCTTTTGCTTTACCTATTAAACTGTCTTTATCTCAACCCACAAGTTTTCTCACTTTTACCCTTCCGATTCTCTCCCCCATCCCACCGGGGGGGAGTGAGCGAGCGGCTGGGTGGTGCTGAGTTGCCGGCTGGGGTTAAACCACGACAAAGAAAAATTAGGATGTGTAGGATGGACTATACATCACAGCAGCGAGTCCTTGTAATTTTCTGTCTTAAATGTGACCTTCAATACAACTTAATTTTTATTTTTCTTTTCCTTTCCCTTGCTCCAGAATTCATATCTACATTACAGTGCTGTTCAATTCCTGCTTGCCAAGCCTGCTTTCATTTGCGCCTGGAGTCAGGATCTGAATTTAGTGGAATTATCCCTGTGTAAAACCACAGTGAAGAGGGAATTGCAGCTCTTCAGCCTTGGCTTTTTTTCCTAGGCTCCCGTCTGGGTGTTTTCTCAAGAAACGTACACTTGAGGACTCTTTGGTGGATATCTGCTAATATGCTCATGCTATATGTCTGAAAATTTTGCACAAAATATGTTTTAGATTAAAAAAAATGGCTTTTTGATAAACCCCTGTGTAAAACCACAGTGAAGAGGGAATTGCAGCTCTTCAGCCTTGGCTTTTTTTCCTAGGCTCCCGTCTGGGTGTTTTCTCAAGAAACGTACACTTGAGGACTCTTTGGTGGATATCTGCTAATATGCTCATGCTATATGTCTGAAAATTTTGCACAAAATATGTTTTAGATTTAAAAAAATGGCTTTTTGATAAATTAGCTTGTCTCTGGTGACCTACCATTGGAATGACCTGTTTTTAAAAAGGCAAAACTTAGAATGTGGAACCTGTTGTAATGGAAAATTGTCAAGAAAAGACCTGAGTTATAAAAAGCACAACATATCAGACTGCTCCTGTTGGGAAGGTGTTCTTGACCTGATACTTATAATTACTGCAACAATCAGTAGAAACTTACCTTCCCTCATCTTCCTCCAAGCAAATTAAAAGTATTCTTTCCATCTACACCTATGCCAGAGCTGGTTTTCCTGTTCAGTGGTCTTGGCCCTCTTTAAATGCAATCTAATAAAACCCAGAATGGCCAGGTAGATTCTTCTTTAATTTATCAAAATCCCATCTGGCAAGCTTTAGGTCTGGTCACTTGTTTGCTTTCAGTCTCTGCCTTAATCTCCAGCTTCCTCATTATCTACCTGGAGTCTTCTGTGTGCAAAACTTGATTTTAAAAATATGCAATTCCAGCCACAAGGATTATGCCACTTTTATCACCTGTTCTACCAGTCCAACCCTCATCTTGAGCACAGTGACACCTCCAGCAACTTAGAACAGGTCTTTTCCCTGATCTTTTTGTATTCTCAGTTATCACTTATCCAGAAGGACAAAAAACACTAGGGGAAAAAATGAAAAGATACAAATTTCCAAGATTTCACAGACCATCTTGCCTTGTTAGGAAAAAAGTATAACTTGGGTTAACTGGGAAATAAGACACAAATATCAGTGGGTTATGTTGTTTCAACAATCTGAAGCTATTCGGCATTGTGGGATGTGTCTCCTTTAGCCCACCAATAGGTTTTTGGCAAATAACACAGTAGTTGACACCCTATAAGGAGAAATTATTCTCTTTTCACTGTTTGACTGGTCCCACACTGGCTCTTGCCGGCTAGCTGGAAGCACGCTCCAGCTCCTTGCATCCCCAGCATATGCCAGGTTGCAAACCCCATGGTTTTGGTGGTGAACTGGGTTCATTTGAATCTATTGCTGCTGAGGAAAGAATATGTCCATGCTTGTCATACTGACCTGAGCTCTGTCTTAACATCAGATGAACTTAAAGAAAAAAAAATTATTCTAAGACAACAAAGTTTTGTTTTTCCATTAGAATATTGCTTGCATACATAACATTTATAACAATATTAAAGAAGGAAGCACCAATGAAATGCAATTTTAGATCATGCTTTTTTAGCTGCTCTAATACATCAGAAATTTAAAGCCTGGCTGTCTGCTTCCCCCTAGCCCCAATCTTCTTTAGTCTCATACTATATCATGAGTCAAAGTGGAATCTCTCTTTCTTTCTTACATCTCATTTTAATTTCCTTCTTCTACCAAACAAGAATGTAATATTAAATGTTTAATATCTTTATTGACCAGGAGCGGCCAGAACTGTATGCACAGCTCCAGGTGAGAAAAGACTGTTGGTCTGGAAAGTGCAATTAATACTTCCTTGTACCTATTTGAAGTTTTCAACCTAATACCCCTTAGATTCACATTTGTCTTTTCTATGGCCATGCTATGTTGGTGGCTCATAGCCATACTCTGATTGACTAATATACCATGTTATATTTTCCTATCAGCTGTTTGCACTGTAAAGCTTGAAGCTTTACTAGATAAATTGTTCCTAGTCTCCAAGTGTGTGACCTTATAACTTCAAAGTATTAAATCTCATCCCATTTCTGTTATTTCAGCTCCCATTCAATTATTTCAGTAGATTGCACTCCTCTGTGTCAGTGATGTCTCCCAGTTTTTGTCATCAGTTTAATTAGCATACTCCTAATTTTGCCGACTTTATTAGTGAAAGCATTAAACAAGATCATTGCTGGCACCCAATACTTGAAAGTCTCCTCAGAAAACTGCTTTCCTTCTCCTTCAGGCCGGTCCGCTGACATCCTCTAATTGCTTCTCATCCTCTTACTTACCTTGTAGCTACTGTTCTTCCCTTGCTCTTCCACTGAACTAAACACTTTCTTTGGAACATCTTACTAAAAATTTCACTTATATTTAAATGAGCTAATCTAACATCTAAATCAGCAATTTCCAGAGGATGAATGTATTTGACAACAAAGAACTCTTTTCCATATCAGTGACAAAGGAGAAACTGCTTTTCCCTTTATGATATCAAGGTTCATAACTAATGACATACGCCATGCAGTGCTCTATCCCCTTGGAAAGACAATGTATGCTTTGAGTACGAGGTTGGATTACACAAACCCCTGAGGTCCCCTTCAAAAAGAACTGTTTCCATGATAAAAAATCAGACTTGAGAAATGAGGAAAGGAGGATAGCTCTACTGCTTGGCCATGAGAACAGGCTTTCCAGATGGGCTGCACAGTCTCCAGCCTTTCTCCAGGCTGGACAAAGCCCTGTGTAACTTGGTCTGACCTCAGAGCTCATCCTGCTTTGAGCAGAGACTCGTGATGGTCCTTCCAACCTGAATTTTCCTGATCTGATGAACGCACATCTTACTTCACTTCATCTATCCAAAAATTATATGCCTAGGCTCCAGGTTACCCACATTATCAACAGAGAGAAAGACATTTCTCCAAAGGCAAAGCTTACTATATATACATCCTCAGTTGGAATGAATTGTCTATCACTCTTCACTAACTCCATAGAGGAAGCGTATAAGAGCCCAGCTTAGATTAGCTGTGACTTTACATGGTTAAGGTTGGTCAAATGAATCCTGTCTCAGTGCAGTCCATTGTACCATATATTTCACAAGTTGCTAAGTTAAACACGATGCAAAAGACTCAGTTCGGATTACAATTACATCCATGTAAACCTTCACTAGGGTGCCTTGACTGATTTTTTTTGGATGGATATGTTTTTTCACTTCCCGAACTGAGAATGTGAACAAAGAGAAAGGTCTCCGAATATCTTCTGTTGGTTTTTGGGGGGGTTTGTTTGGTGTTTTTTCTTTTTTCTCCAATGTCATTTGATACGAGAAATTCCTCTTTCACCACTGTCTAGAATTGTTATGAAAAAGCTTTCTGCATGTACATGTTTAGAGAATATAAAATAAAGCTGCCTGAATTGTTAGGAACAAACCTCATGTTCCTCACATACACACAAAACAAACCACCACGTGCATATAACATACCGCACTGTCTGCACTCTCTCCCAGCCTATAAAGAGTGACTGTGGAGGGAAAACGTGGTAAAATATTGCCTAGGGATAGAGGGTTACTGAGATTATGATGCAATGCCTGGAGCTAAAGGCTAAAATTTCTTCACATAACACTGAGGTAGCTTTTTTCCTATCCTGAGGGCAATATTTCACTCTGCAGTTCCTCAAAACAAAAGGCCAAAGAAATATTACAAGGATTCCTCTTGCAATTTTTTGCCACACAAACATGTATAGCTCACATGGTCTTATTCCATTTCCTTTTAAACACCAGCTATTAATGAATAATGTGCAGGTTGAATGTGTTTCATATATGTAATAGAAAATAACTAGAAGAACAAAAAGCTCAGGCTGTAAAATCAAATAAGTAAAACTCAGGAAATGCCACAGTTAGGGCTGTTCATGCAACTTGACCTTGACTCTCTTGTGGCTCTGCCCTGGGCTGCAGTCATTGCATGTTATTTTCCAAAGGCACATGTTGCAATTATGCTATTTCAATCTGCTTCTTTGTGCCCCCACTAAAAAGGATCACATTTCCAAAAACTCCTGCCCCACAGCCTGCTTATTTTCACTTTGAGTCTTCAAGCCTCCTGCCCCTCTTGTCCTCAACTTCTGCCCTTCCTGAAAAATAATATAAACCAAAATAAATGAATAAACCAACCAATGAAAGTAGGGCTAAAGTATGCCTTGCAAAATTTTTTACCGTGAAATTAGGAGAGCCAGGGGCATCGCTTCCTTTAGCATTATTTTGTCCCTTGTGTGAGAAAGCTCTGTTTAAAATTAAGTGGAAGGTGGCAGTAGAAATCTTTACATCCTTCCACGGGTCCCCTTGAAAAGAGCAGTGTTTTCCTTTGGATTACTGGGGGCTGGCGCTGCTTTGAGGTATTCAGAGCTCCAGTAATGAGTGCTGTTTCTATAGTCTATAGAAAAGTAACTCCCAGGGTTACAAAGGGTGTTTGCCATCGTAGAGATAGGAAGGGAAGAAAGCATTGAATCACAGCTCAGCACCTTAACTGCAGGACCATTCTGCCAATTTTCCCATAGTCTTTTCCTTCTTAATTCCTACATCAAACACTAGGATTACCCTAGGGATGAGCATGGTACAAACGCCCTGACACTGCATCTTACACTGCTCATAAGATGGTTTATGAATCTCTTGTGAAACTACCTCATAGATTTTTGAAAACTGCATTTCTCTCTCTATTAGTTTTCTTTCTTTGCCTTGTAAACACATATGGAATGAATTAATTTTACACAGTTATTGTCTGTCAGTGATTACTTTATGTGTCATGAGGTTTATTTGGGAAAGAAAATTAGGGTGCTGCTCCTTCAAGCATTCAGCAGATGTTCAGTGCTAGTGGTGAAAGCAGCCCCCCTGAAATCACTTAAATTGTTTGTATGTGGGAGGCTAAACAAACCTGCCTGCTTTTGCAGGAATGGGGACCTCTTAGTTAAAAATAATGCACGTATTGGGTAAATGTCCAAGATTTCCAGTTAAGACAGCTGGTCCAGAACTAGTCATAGAGATACTGCTTGCTCTGGGGTTTTTTTTCCCACTGACCTCCTTATTAAATGTACACTGGAAAAGGGCAGCAGATAGACCTAGACACAGAAATAGCAATGTTTTGTTGTATTTGTCTGTGTATTTTCAGATATCACCAGCATATGGTGGCTCCCCCTCCGCAGCTAACCTTCTCCTCCCCCAATCTAATTAAAATTGACTGAGAAGGGAGCTATGAATCTTTCTCCTTTTTTTTTTTTGGCATCACATATTAATAGGTAACAGCTCTATCATAGCAGCGAACCTTTGCCTGATGCCTGAGTCACACTACATTTCTTCAGGCAGAGACCTGTTATTATTCTTACACTTTCAAATACATGTGGCCACATTGTATAGCACATTGTTGCTCTAATATGTTTAGGAATTTGTGCTGCCTGTACTTTGTTTATGTAATTTTAGAGCTATTTCCACATAGAATTCCTTAGAATGGACTGTAGACCCATTTCAACTGTTCATATTAATGCCTACCAGTAATTTTTAGATACCTAAAACATATATTTGCATTTATTTTTTTATTAATTCTTTAAATAACCAAAGAAAGAAAATTAATGCTTTTTTTAAATAGCATATTTGGTTCTTCATTCTTTTAAATAACAGTTAATATAGCCTTTATTTTCTTTCTGGTAGGAAATAGGGATGGAAATGGAGCAGACTCCAAATTTTGTCCCGTGGCGAGAATCGGACCATATCACTTAAGTGCTTTGTGCTTCAGCTTCCTCATTTGCAAAGTAGAAATACTAATGATATTGGTTTGGAGACACGGTCCATATTAAAGTGATGCCCAAATTTCTATTAATACAGGAGAGGAGACTTGCTTAACTCCAACTCTGACCAAATATCCTGAGGGGAGTGGTGAAAAAAGCACGTAACCTTCCTTCCCCAGCTTGGGAAGAGCACAAAATGCACTCCTACACTACCAATTTTGCACTTGATTTTACCCAGAGCATTTCTAATTTCCTTGATCAGTGCAGGCGACGTTCATCTGGGAACCCCTTCTCCTCCTTTCATGCCATGAAGTCTCTGTTGGTAGGATGTTTTCTAGCCTAATAGTCCTCATTTAAAGCACTCCTTGAATTATGGCAGTGACAAGAGCTTTGCAAATCCCCCTGCCTTTGTATCAGGGAGCCAGACAGCACACACTGCCTTAAACCTTTGTATTTATAATGAGGACAGAAAAAGCTGTGGGCACGCACCCACGCAAATCACAGAACCTGAGAACTTCACATCCCTCTGAAAACTTCAGCTCCTTTGACAACATGCTACATATTCTAATTTTTCATGAACAGCAAGTTTCTGGCCCTGAATTGCAATCACAGATGTAGAAACAATTGCAACAACAACAACAACAAAACCCCAAAACAAAACAAAACAAAACAAAGGAAAAAAAAAGACCATTCTCTTTTTCATGCAGGCTTATAGAGCTCTACCCAAGCTAAAAAATTACAGCGTGAGTGAGTCCTCTTAAATCAGCAGAGTTTTCCTCAGGTATTCATTTGCATGAGACTGCAGTAAGAAACTGATGGTATAATTTGACTATTTAGGTTAAATTTTGTTTAATGTCTTTAAAATGAAGGAGGTAGGGAAAGAAGGATTTTGGAAGGGAAGGGGTGCGAAAACAATGGAAAAAACTGATTAATATTGTTGTGAATAAATAGCTCCCTTCAGGGGACAACAAACCGGATTGATGTACTGTGCATACCAGAAGCTGAAAAGATATTCAGAGCTTGGGAATTCATTTGCTGCTTTTTCTAGAGTAATTTTTACTTCCTTCCTCTCCCCCACCCCTAGTCAGGAAAACAAGTTAGTCCAGGGGTTTGGGAACTGAGATGTTACCTGCTGAAGTAGTTCATGCGGTAATATCTGTTAAATTTTTGATGTGGAGAAAAAAAACTTGCCTTAAACGCCAAGCACTTCTCTGCATATTTATATTTATCTTAAGCTGTTCCTTCACAGTTAGTCTACCAAAAATCAGGGGCCTGATTCTGTACAACATCATACAAAGCAAGAAAATAACGTATGCTTACGCAAAGCATTGCAGATTAGGTGTCAAGGACTAAACGTGAGGCTCAGTAAGTAGATGATCCTACTTTGGAGACATCTGAACTCCTTCGTCAGAGGTCTCAGTATACAAGCTTGTACAGAATCAGGCCCAGATAGCTGAATTAAAGTGTTAAGGATAGGATAGTACCTTTAGTTTCTTTGGCTTCTTGGACTTGTTGTCTCCTTTCTTCCTTGACATATTGTCATTGGTTTTTACTGGGGGGTTCAGGCAATATCAGACCAGGCTTCTTCCTTTTCTGCAATCACAAAACTCATAGCAGTGAAAAATGAAATATTTTCCTGCTTACACTTTATTTTTCTAAGTGATGAAGAGGGAAGCTTTGAAACGAAACAAACTTCCTCCAAGCCAGGACACTGTAGAAGCTGATATACATCCTTAAGCAAATTAATGAACCACTGGGTCAAATTTTAAGCCTACCCTATAAGGTGGTGACCTTTCCAGGGCCTCCACCTTGCAGTCTCATCCCAGACATGCCTTCTGCAGCCAGCTTGTCCTCCTTGTACCTAAAGACTTTATTCAAACCATTACCCATTAAAGATAAAAATGAAAAGGGAATATCAAAGTGAAATGGAAATGAAAGATTTATTCTTGTGAAGTGGCTAATGTGATTAGCTTTATTGTAAAGAAGAGCTGGTGAATCTGCAGTTTTGATCTCTCTCTAGCTTGGGAACTGTAGCCATGTTGTACAGCATGCTTTAAGATCTCAGTGCTCGGGGCAAGGGGACCAGCCCTTTGAAGTGCTTTTATTTTTCTCTCCCTCTCTCTCCTTTTTTTCGTGGGTGGACAGGAAAACTAGAGAATATATTTAAACAGCCTAGATTTTTTCACAGTCTCTAACTGATCTCTGGGTAGGGATATTCCTCACGGTCTGCGTTGTGGCCACCAGCATCAGGACTGATTGTTTTGAGCTGCTGGCTTTGCGCTGAATATAGTGATAATAGTCCCTTAAGTCCCAAAGTGCTTTACAGAGGTAAAAGGACAAGCCCCGTTTCACAAATGGGATATTTGAGGTACAGGGAGGTTAAGAGACCTCTTCATTTACTGCAGCAAGTCAGTAATGGAGCTAAGAATATTCACCATGTCTCCAGGCTCCCATCCACTTATTTTGGGAAAGAAGTACAAAAGTAGAAAGTACACGAAGAAAACAATCGAATCATAAAATAGCTTTGCCAGCACCACCACCTCCATCACCAATATGTTAAGCAAAGTACAAGTTTTCTTTCGGAGCTGGAGCAACTTCCACTGGTCCTACTCTCTGCAGAATAAAAACTTTTTTCGTATTGTTTCGTATTTTTTTTCATGCTGTTCATCACCAGCGTTGCTGAACTTTTCTCTCTGTTTTGCTCAGTGTAATCACAATGGTTGTTGCTTTAAACTGGATTTGAAGGGCTAAAGTCTGTACTTTGCCAGGAGGTTTGTGCATATAACATTTGCTTGAAGTCAGTGAAATTCTTACAAAGAAAGTTGATAAATGCAGCTTGTTACTAACTAATTAGTCAAGACTTCAGTTATTAGTCAAGAAACCTTCCTTCTTCAAGGTCAGTGCAGGATAGAGTCATACCATCATGTCTTTCTGTTCATGTACTGTGTATAGGGAAAGGAAATGAAGGACAGAAACAGCTCATCTGGCTTGAGGCATTTTCAAGGCAGATAGTTTACCTCTGTGCTAGCTGTTGAGCATCCCTTTACAGTCAGCAGAGAGAAAGAAACTCTCCTACAGCACAATTTATCTCATCACAAGTAGACACCTAAAATATGTACTGTGACGGTCTGTACTGTGAACTCCTGTGAAAGCCAATTAAATGACCAACTCAGATGTGGACACCAACACTACCTAAAGTCAAAATTTAGAAGGAAAGTGAATCCCAACCAAAATTCCCTTATCTACACAACTTTTTTCCTAACATTATTTCTTGGCTTGTCATAAATATTTTCTTTTGCCTGAGTTTGTGTAAATTCTACACATCTATAGGTTTGAATGGAGAAGTAATTGCAAGAAAACAAAGGCTGAGGAGGGGAAATGTATGTGCTGAGAAGGTAGTGGATGAAATTTCCCAAGGAATGATAAGCTCTGGAGACTAGTATGATCTGCAAGAGCTGATAAATTCAGGAACCAAGAGGACTATGGTAAAACTGGAAACATACTTAGATGAGAAAATAAGCATGTGCAGGTCGGTAGCTCATAGGAGACCATGCCACAGTATCAATCCAGGCTGGGGGATGAAGGGATTTAGAGCAGCCCTGCCGAGAAGGACTTGGGGGTACTGGTGGGTGAAAAGCTGGACATGAGCCAGCAATGTGCGCTCGCAGCCCAGAAGGCCAATCGTATCCTGGGCTGCATCCAAAGCAGCGTGGCCAGCAGGTCGAGGGAGGGGATTCTGCCCCTCTGCTCTGCTCTGGTGAGACCCCACCTGCAGCACTGCGTCCAGCTCTGGAGCCCTCAGCATAAGAAAGACACGGACCTGTTGGAGCGGGTCCAGAGGAGGGCCACGAAAATGATCAGGGGGATGGAACAGCTCTGCTATGAAGAAAGGCTGAGAGAGTTGGGGTTGTTCAGGCTGGAGAAGAGAAGGCTCCGGGGAGACCTTCTTGCAGCTTATCAGTACTTAAAGTACTTATAAAGTACTTATAAAAAAGATACCTACTTTTGATAGGTATTAATACATAATATTATTGCAGCCCATCAGTACTTAAAGGGGGCTTATAGAAAAGATGG
>NW_008794456.1:4019759-4024303 GCF_000699145.1 Aptenodytes forsteri | reverse complement strand
CCTGCCCACGGCAGGGGGGTTGGACTAGATGACCTTTGAAGGTCCCTTCCAACTCAAACTATTCTATGATTCTATGATTCTATGAAGGTGCTGGGATAGCTGGTGGGGAATGGTGCAGAATAGTGAATAGATCAGATGGGTAATCCATGTGTAGTGTGATATGAAGTACCTGTGCCCTTGACCTCTACAAGGGAGAGTGCCAGAGGCTATGAGATAATGGACCCTACCTTTAGCTCAAATTACATTTTGGCACAAAAAGTCCCAAGCGTATGAACTGTTGACAAGGAAATCAATAAGGCAGCATTAAGCAGTAGACCTGATGATTGCAAACTCTTATTATTGCTAACTCTCAAGGAAAAAATTACTGATGCAACTTAGTCGTTACTAATTATTTGAATGACAGTTATCTCCTAGAGATCCTACACAGTTTTCACAAGGGCAGGCCCTTTCCATATTGACAGTAAGAAAGTCTGTACCTTGAAGACCTTATTCAGCCTTATACTAGAATGAGAAATGGGTGCAGAAACTGCTTGTCCAACAGAAGACTAGAAACTGTCCTTCCACACAAGGAGTTTAGTGGCCTGTTTGCTGTTTATTACTGTAAATGAGGTCCCTCTGTTGAAGATAAGAGTTTGGTGGTACATGCTTCATTCTGTATGTTTTATTTTGCTAACACGGTTTTCTCTTTGAGTCCAACAAAGTGCAAAATAACAAAGTCACAGTTGTGTAAGGACAAAGTTTCATGCAGAGTTTCAGCACTGGAATACAAGGTAAATAGACCTTACAGAGCCTCTCTGCAGATTAAAAGTTAAAAATAAGGCTGTAACAGTATATCCTATTGGTGTCCACAGCTCACTGTTTCCACCATCAACCTCCCTGTTTTATAGGATTTATAAATCAGCTTTGAAAATTTTCTCCAGGCTAAATTTTGGCATAGAAGGTCACAGCCAAGACTTGGTTTCACTAAAACTCATTAAAGATGGTTTGATGTTTTAAATTACACTGAAGCAATAGAGGAAAAATTCTATTTCTGTGGCTTTCAGCATTTCCTCCCCCGCAGTCCCATCCAATTTTAATTAAAATGCATCTGAATAACTGTGTTGTGGTACCACTTTCTTTTTTTGTGGTGTTGCCATCCAGTCTTTCTGTGGGCAAGACAGCCCCTTTCTAATCTCCAGAATGTGCAGCTCAGCTGCTGAACATGGTTGGAAAACATTTCTACTTCAGAAGTGGTTTTCCACTTTGAAAATGTTGTAAAATCTATGGCAACCTAATACCATCTGGGTCCAACTGAAAGCCCATCTAATTCTCTCCACTGACCTCAGTGGACACTGGAAGAAGCAGTGTAAGAACCAAATGTCACTTCTTTAGATAATTTTTAATTTAAATTATGGTATGGGTGGCTGGAAGAGGGAATGGCAAATGAAATTAAGTATTGCTAAACACAAAGTAACGCAAGTGGAAAGAAGCAACCGTAAATATCCATTCTCAGTGAAAGGCTCTACATTAATTATTGCCACTCAGAGCAGGGATCTTGGAGACACTGCAGACTGGTGCAGCACTTAGAGGGTGTTTAGGGGCAGAAGGGATCTTAGAGATCATTAAGATGGGATTGGAGATCCAAACCACTACCACAACTCTGTGTAAATCCACATCTGTAGCGTCTCCTGAGAATTATGCTATCTCAGAATGCATAATTGCCCTCAGAAGTAGGGGGAAAAACCACACAAAGATGGCAAAGATGACCAGAGGTGTGTAATGACTTCTGCAATAAGGAAGAACCCTATAAAATAGTTAAAATAGTCTCTTTAGCTTGGCGACAACTGGGATGGACATGATCAGAGACGTAGAAAACAATGAATGACATTGAAAAAGTGAGCAGAGAATCATTATTCTTCCTTTCTTGAAATACACAAAATAGGGGACACACAATTCAATTACCAGGCAACCAGTTCAAAACAAAAGAAGTGAACTACTTTTTCATATGGAGTGTAATTAAATTGCCCCGGAAAGCTGTGGAAACTTGAATGAATGTGCTCGAAAACTGACTAGACTTTTTCAACAAGAATATATGAGTTAGGAGCTATTAACTGCAGTGGCAAGTCCTTATACCACTGGCTGCCTGAAGGATTTGCCAGGGGAAAGATTTCACTATAAATGTCTTCTTAGTTATATACTTTCCCTAAGGATCTGCCCCTGGCCAGTACCAGAGATAAGGAATTAGCCGAGATGACTTTTGTTTCTGGCTCTATACAGCTGTTTTTAAGTTCTTTTCTTATTTTATTTTTGGGTTTATAAATTCCAGCACTGGAAAAATGTGTTTGATTAATTAAGGTTTATAGCCTGTGGGAAGGGAAGTCTGTTCCAAAAAGCTTAAAAACACACATAAATCTACCAAGGAATGTTCAGCTTGGAGAGACTATAGAGATGGGGAGGGTCAATTTTGAGCAATAATTGTAATTGGATGCATCCAGTTTTTCATTCACTTAGCCCTCATCCTGCATCTTTGCAGGCAGCTTCTACATCCACACTGAAATCTGCAACCATCCTTGCCAATGGACGGTCAGGATAATGAATGTGAACAGCTGGTATATTCCTGTTACAAAGTAGAGCAATATATACATTTATATTGACTTTGGAAGCAGGATGGGACCCAGGGTCACACATTTCATAACCGATTATTGCTCCTGAAAAACAGAACCAGTTTATTTATCAGGTATGACAAGGTACTAAATTGGTTTTACCAGCTCTTGAGACGTTATCATTCTTAATGTCACATCTCCAAAAGTCATGTCATTATGGGGGAATCTCAGTTTGCACTTAAGAAAAAGAAATGTAAGGATGAGATTCATCTTACCTATTGCTCCACAGGTAGAAATGGGGTGCTCCGTCTAGGTTTCCTCAACAGTCAATGAAATCATGAAGTCAGTGAGTCCTTACAGACTGGTGAGGCTGTTGGAGGTGCTTTCTTTCTATGCAGAGTGACTAAGCTCGATTTCAGCTAGACCCCTAACTTTCAGAAAGTTGGACATAGCAGAGATAAAGCCTACCTTAAACTCTAGTTGTTTCCAAAAAAATGCTGCTAAAAATTAGCCAAAAAGGGCAAAAATACACTTGAAATCAGCAGGTAAAATAGCAAGACATAGAACTCATCATAAGTCTTTTTTTTTTTAAAAGGGTTGAAGCTGTTTAGCTTTGTCAAAAATACATGACTAGCTTTGGGAAGGCATATCAGGAAAAAGAAAGTCCCTGTAAAAGGAGAAGCTCGGAAGTGTTGAGTTCTGTAAGCATGATAGCTATGACTACACAGCTTATTATTGCTCTATGATGTACACATCAACTTTAGTCAACCCAAAGCTGAAAAGATGACAGGTAAAGAGAATTAATTGTTTGTGGCAGTTTGCCTGGTTTTCACAATGTGTTAACGAGATTCTTGTCCCATAGCATAGGTTCCTCAAAAGTTTCTTTATTGGAGCAAAAGCCTTACTGAGACCAGGTTATGAGTTATTTCTTGAGTCCCATCACATGATTTACGAGATCAGGTTATTGTTTTTTCTTAGAGCATAATATTGTGTAATATAATGAAGTTTTTGAAAAATGTCTGGTTTTACCTAGAAAGGAACTGCTGTTCTCATAGTAACTGAAGAAAAGCCTGAAGAGACAACCTTGCAATAACATGAATGCTCAGTAAATAAAAAAAAAAGAATATTGAACCTGTTTGTTCTAGAAACTTCATGCAGTAGGGGCCAAGCTTTGGGCTTGTAATACCTTTAGAAAGTGTTTAACTTTATAAACTTTCCTCGTTTATTCTTTTAAAATATTTTTTAATAGTTATGATGTATAACAACAATTTCTGAAGATTTGGATTAAGTGTGGAGTCAAATAAGGGAGCATCAAAATCCCTGCTGTGATCCAGGAGGTCTGACTTTCTTAAAATACCCCTCTATAATATATCATGCTTGAGAGGACCAAAGTAGATGTACTATATCAATACAGTACTTTATCTGTGAGGTGTTATCACCTGCTTAACTTAATGCACTAGAAGTAGCCGGGTTGATTAATTTAATCTTCAGAGATAATGAATTTTCATTCTGAAGATTCTGCTTTTTCTTAAAATAAAGAATTGTCTTCAAGAATATAAATTTCTTGTTAAGATTTAAAGGATTTGTTTGGGTTTTTTTTTAAATTTTATTTCCCTTTGAGGAGAAATAGCCACCAAACCTCCTTTAAGTTCCCCACTGAAAATGTATGATATCTTGAAACTGGTCACCATAATAGAAATCAGTAGTTGAATACAATCTTAAAACAAAAAAGGAGCTGTTTAACCCATCTGAAATGCTTTATTCTTCTGAAAAATTATATTTTACTTCAGGGGCTTCTTTTTTCTGATAAATATCCAGAGACTATATATAAAACTGTGCTGGTTTTGGCTGGGATAGAGTTAATTTTCTTCCCAGTAGCTAGTATGGGGCTACGTTTTGGATTTGTGCTGGAAACAGCGTTGATAACACAGGGATGTTTTCGTTACTGCTGAGCAGTGCTGA
>NW_008794456.1:3988154-4019642 GCF_000699145.1 Aptenodytes forsteri | reverse complement strand
GGGGGGACGTTTGGAGTGATGGTGTTTGACTTCCCCAGTAACCGTCATGCGTGATGGAGCCCTGCTTTCCTGGAGATGGCTGAACACCTGCCTGCCCATGGGAAGCAGTGAATGAATTCCTTGTTTTACTTTGCTTGTGTGCGCGGCTTTTGCTTTACTTATTAAACTGCCTTTATCTCAACCCACGGGTTTTCTCTTTTACCCTTCCGATTCTCTCCCCCATGCCACAGGCAGGGGAGTGAGTGAGCGGCTGGGTGGTGCTGAGTTGCCGGCTGGGGTTAAACCACAACAAAAACTCAAGAAACTTATTTTTCATCAGAAATTCTCATAAGCTGAAAATTGGTTTAGACCAGTTCTATGAAACATGTTCCTAAAGATGAACACTTGTACAAGCTTGTTGCCATGGACTTGGTTTCTTATTTAAGAGCACAAACTCATGTTGGTTTTGAAAAAAAAAGAGCCCTTCAACACATCAGCATTTCTAAACCTCTCTGTGAGAGTTTTAGGTAGACATTGTCAGGTATTATGCTGGTTGCATTTAGACAGAGCATAGCGAAGAGATTTTACATGGTGGTGACAACACCAGTTTAATTCTATTTGCTTTTGTTCTAAATACTACTGGGCTTTTTTGCCCTAAACCATAGCAAAGTCAAAGTAATGAATTGCTAGACGTGAGCATTTTATGGCCTTTTGTTATTGCAGCAGAAAAAAAAATCTGGCTGTATTGTGTTTAATAGTTGCTGTGCACCCAACCAATAATTATTAAAAGATGCAGTCAGATACTAATATGACCTGAAATGCTTCACTGCATTCTGCTACAGTACCTGCAGCTTGTGCTTTATAAACCATATTCACGAGGATTTAAGTGCTGAACCCAAGTAATATTTGTGTGAGAGTGTTCCCCAAGGAAAACTCAGACACTGCAGTAAGTGATGTTATCAGACAGTTAGCAGCACTATTGATCACACCTAGTCAGGATAAACCACTCTGGCTACATGGTGTAAGGGGTTACCACCTCAAAATTATTCTGCAAGTGGAGGGAGTGACTACGAGTACGACTGGGTGAATGAAAAGCGTGTCATATAACAGGAAACTAAAATAGCTTCATATCCCCAAAATGATTGCATAGCGCTCTACTACTTCATAGTTGAACACTGGGGTGTGGAAACAGCTATTTGATCTGTAACACAAGTTAGTGCCTGACACAGGAATTAACAATTTTTATTCTTTATGTTATTGGTAGGCACCTAAAGGTTTCCCAGTGGAGTTGTGAATCCTGTGAAGTTAATACACATCTATTGAGTCTGTGCTGGCTGAGAGGCCTCTAGAAGCTCTCTGTAGACTACCCAGTACCTGCAGATCATGGGCTGAAAATCACAGTTAATTACCCAAACCTGAATAAATTCAGGATGGAAATCAAAATGAAGTTTCTAACTGCAAGAAGACTGTGGTTGTGTGTCAGAGCCTTCCAAGAGAAGAAATGGCAGCATGAATCCTAATTGGCTTCCAAGCTTGACTGATTTTATGAATGAGATGATAAAAGCCCTAAGAATGTAATTTTAGGACTACTTTGTAACTATATTTTCTTGTATGTGTCCTCATAATCTTCCTAGAAAAAAAAAAAAAAAACTGGTTAACGTGGGAAGCCTTTTAAAATTTAGCTGGAATTTTTGAACATTTAGCAGTCCTAGAAATTATTTTTCAGGCTGCTGAGCATTTCCCTGGGGGAAATTTTAGATAAAACTAGAGAATATGTGCATGATCACACATTTAGAGCTGCTTCATAGTTAAGATTTGTGGATATATGGCAGAAAGCCGGAGCTCCTATACCTCCATGCTGAGCACATGGGCATATGCGATAATTCTGATGATTTTGGAAAGCATCAGTCACCGCACAGATTCTGCACACTTGTATGGACCTACTGTGCATGAGTTGCCGAGTTTTTTCCATAGAGGTCTTCAGTATATCCAATACCATAGTTTCCATTTCTAGGTAGCATTTGCTAGTTTTATATCCCGAGATATATGAATATAGGCCACAATAGGTCTGGCTTAAATTATGAACTACTGACTTGAACAAAAGCAAGATATGTTTGGAAGATTAAAAGCAACGGAACTAATGTTCATTGAGAAATCTCCACCTACTCTATGAGATAGAGTAGCTGAATATGGTCTGATTTTAGTATCACTTATATTTTGAGGTAAAACCAGTTTATCTTAAGTAATCCTGAGTGTGATTTACCTAACCCATTTCATTGCACAAGTAAAGAGACTTGAGCATGGCATGGCCAAGGTTACCCTCCCTGGCCATGTCACTACTGTAACTTCCTTTAGATCCATTAAGAAAAAATGTAAATTTGTTAATGTGGATTTGCAATATGTTTTCAACATATTAATTGTTGAAACAATTGTTGAAGGACAATTTAGTTGGACAAGCACATTTTTAACGTATGTAATACATTCTTTCAAGGCCATCCTTCTGCTGACTTGAGCCATGCTGCATTTCTAAATTCAAACAGGCTGGGATGAGGCTTTTTGCCTGAATCCTTATTCAATTGAAGGCAATGGCAAAAGTCCACTCACTTCAAGGGGAAAAAGATCTGGCACTCGTGAAGAAGCTTAGCTAAAGTGCCTTTGCCTGAAAATCACTTGCCTGGGATGTGATCCCTGTTTTGCAGACAGTTTGGGTCGCCTCTCAAGGATCTGTCTACTTAGGTACAATGTGCAAACTTTATAGTTAAGTTATGTGGTTAAATTGTTGATGATGACAGTTAAGTTAAGCTCCTGTTTTACAGCTAACTGTTGTGGTTTAACCCCAGCCGGCAACTCAGCACCACGCAGCCGCTTGCTCACTCCCCCCCAGTGGGATGGGGGAGAGAATCAGAAGAGTAAAAGTGAGAAAACTCGTGGGTTGAGGTAAAGACAGTTTAATAGGTAAAGTGAAAGCTGCGCACACAAGCAAAGCAAAACAAGGAATTCATTCACTGTTTCCCATCGGCAGGCAGGTGTTCAGCCATCTCCAGGAAAGCAGGGCTCCGTCACTGCAAATGTCCCCCCCCTTCCTCCTTTTTCCCCCAGCTTTCTATGCTGAGCATGACGTCATATGGTGTGGAATATCCCTTGGGTCAGTTGGGGTCAGCTGTCCTGGCTGTGTCCCCTCCCAACTTCTTGTGCCCCCCCAGCCTGCTCGCTGGTGGGGTGGGGTGAGGAGCAGAAAAGGCCTTGACTCTGTGTCAGCACTGCTCAGCAGTAACGAAAACATCCCTGTGTTATCAACACTGTTTCCAGCACAAATCCAAACCACAGCCCCATACTAGCTACTGGGAAGAAAGTTAACTCCCAGCCAAAACCAGCACACTAACTTATCTTATTCCTTTACTGACGAAGCTGGAGTTGAGGACTGAGCTCCTGGAAAACATTTGTTACCTTTGAGGTGTATTGGTGCTATGCAGTGCATTGACTCACTTTTAATATTGAGCCAGAAAGGGCGACTCATGTTTTTTAAATATCACATATTCTTGTTTGGCCTCTAGGATATATTTCTGTTTCACCAGAATCAGGTGACTCTGCAGACAACTGCTTCTTCTTCCCTTCTTCCACCTGTCCTAAGCAGTAGGCAAAAAGGTTTTTCTTCAGATTAAAGGGTCTCCCTTCATCCTCGTGGCGTTAACTCTAAGAGGAAGGAGGAACTTGCTTCCTTGCAAAATATCCTATAAACTGGTGCTTAAAGCCTGGCTGTGGAAAGACACAGCTTTTCATTTCCTTGGACTGAGGTGGAAAATAAGTTATGTTAGCTGTCTCCTGGGATATTGATCTAAACACTGCTGCCATTTGAAGGCTACTGATGTGCACTTTTTGTATAGATGATCTTAGTGATACGTGTACTCAACCAGAGCCCCCTTGCAGCCAGCAAAGCTTGCTTGATTCCCATGGACAGGAGCTGTGACTTTGTAGAGTGCTGGCTAGGACATTTAGGTAGGGGTAAGGAAAGCAGGTTTGTTTCCTTTGATCTCCTTCTGCTTTCCCTTTCTGTTTCTTTAACCCAGTAATTATCTAAGGTAAAGTATGTAATCAGTTGTTGGAGAAAATAGTGACTTAAGCGACTGAAACGGTTTCCTGCTCTTTAGGTATAAATTACAATAGTGCACAGCTCTGTAGCTGCAGCCCTTGGAGGCATGTCCTCAGCCATGCAAGAGACAGGTTGAAATGCAGACAAAACACCTCCTGTTGATATTTATTCTTGGCTTGTCATGTTAATGCCATGACTCGCAATCAGGATGTTAGTGCTCTCCCAGAGCTTATGTAGCTGCATAGGTGCTTTGCTCTGTTGTGTGATATTTAGTCCCTGAGATGGTTATCTAATTTTAAACAGTAGCCAGTGCTGATCGTTGCAGTGCCAAATTCATCTTGTAATTCAGTGTCTACTCTCTAACAGGGGAAGGTATTGTTTTGCTCCCATGACATCTTGTGAGGCTGATGGCATCTTGTGAGGGACTGGCCAAATTAAATCAGGTTGCTCAGGGCCTTGCCCTTATCTTCAAGGAAATTGCTCCACCTCTCTAGGCCCCTGTGCCATGCTTGTCAACCTTCATGGTGGGAAAAGTTTCCTTCTGTCTAATTGGATAACAACTTGTGTCTGTTGCCTTTTGTCCTCGCATTGTGCACCCTTGAGAAACATCTGGCTCTCTTACCTAAATCCTCCCACCATGTAGTTGTGGACAACATTAATATCTACTCTAAGACTTGTCTTCTGAAAACTGAGCAAACCCAATTCCCTCATTCTCTCCTTGACTATCATATATGATAGATGCTCACCAGACTATAGGATGCCACATGAATATATAAAAACAGCGGGATTGCTGGGAAGGGCTCTAAAGAGGAGGGCTTGTCCTTCCCTCTTTCCCAAGACCAGGACAACTATTTCTATACCGTTTCTGACAGATTTGATCTACCTTGTTCTAAAAAAGTATCCTGCAGTGGCAGTTTCACTGTCTCCCTAAATGCTAGTGTCCTATGATCACTCTTGATCTCAGCCTCCTCTTCCTTCAGCTTAACAATTCAGTCAACAACTTGATCACTCTTAGTTCTCCTGTCTGGATTCCCTCCAGCTGGACCATATTTTTCTTCAGCTATGGTGTCCGTAACTGGACGCAGTGTTCAGTGGAGCAGAAAGGCCTGTTTATGCCTCTCAGAGGGTGTTTGTCTCTGCAAGTGCCTTTCTCATTTCTAAGTCCTTCACTAATCCCGGGGTTCTAGCCAACGGGCAAAGTGTTTGCTTAGGAAACAGCAGGATGCAAATGCGTGGCAAATGTGTATCTTAAGGTTTTGAAGTGTTCGATGAATAGGGTTGTCCAGGACGACTGCATAGAGGGGTCACTTAACCTAGTATGAATCAGAGTAGACTCCCCTATCCACTCAGCCACTGCAAACCTGGCTCCATCACTGCCTTCTTTCTTCTGGTAGGTACAAGGATATGTTAACTTCCCTTGATGTAAGGAGTTTTAACATGCTGAGGTGCGAAATGCGAGGCTGCCACTCAGACGTGGGCTTGTCATGTCAGAAGATCATAAGGTTGTATTTGGACTGATAACTTTAGGAGCCATTGGAGGATTTGGTTTGAAACAGTTCCTTGCAGTTGGTTGACAGCGACCTGACAGAGGTTTATGAATGTTTCTCTATCCATCCTCAGCTCTTTTTTTACTTGGTTGTTTATTTGCCATTCACAGTAGTAAAGTTTCATAATCATAAGCTCTGACCGACATTCAGTCGTATTTGCTAAAAAACCCCCGATAGTTAGTCATAATTTTAAGAGTTAATGACAAAAAAGAGAAAAAAAACACTGATTAAAGGAAAAAAAAACACAAAAAAGAGGGGTTTAGAAAGAAATTAATAGCCTTTTGTGGGGTTTTCCTTGAATTTTCCTGCAGTATTTGAAATACAGCCTCTTTGTGACAGACACATCTTGTCCAATAGTTTCAATTTCTTTATAGGATATGTGTGCTCACAACTGATGTAATCAAAGACAGTTCATAGGAGGCAAACACTTCTTCACAGATAAAGCTTCTTAACTTTACATGACCAAGATTTTCTAATCTGGGAGCTTCAAGTTAGGCAATTATATGCATTTAAGGAAGTGTCCTTGATTTCAAGAACAATGACTCACATGGGGACTGTTTTTCTAGAAATGCTCTACGAACCCCTCACTCATGAATTACCGATTCGTGAGCAGTTAATATGAGATATATAAATATGAATAAGTTGTCTGCAGTTAAATCCTTTGTTTGAAAACTGGGGCTGATTTTACTTAAGCCTTAAATTTAAACCTGGGTTTGATAACACTGTCCATATCAGATATACGTATGTCCAGATCAGCTGCCCATATCTTGAAAAAGGACAGTTTCTTGTCAAGTAAAGAATTTAAAGGTCCTAGATCAGGAAAGCTTATGAGTTTGTATAACATTTCGGGAAGCTTGCCAAAGCTGTAATGCAAGCCTGGCCTTTTTAAAGCTCACTGAATTGTATTATTAACCTTGGAATAAAAAAATACAGCTCCATTTGCAAATCGTATTTTGATAATTAACATGCACAAGTGATAGAAAGCAAACAGCAACCTTCCCCTGGACACCTACTCCTCATTTGCACATGCTAATTACTTACATTTGCATACACATATGAAAACAGAATGCTTTCCCCATTAGTACTGATCACATTCCTCATTAAGTTAAGTAAATACCCCCAAAATACAAACACAGTTGTCACTAAATTTAGTATTATTTTACATAGACTAACAGCCAATGCATTCTTCAAGCTTTTTGGTCATCCTGGATAGTAACTTCAAAGGAAAAAAAAGCAACTGCATGTTTTGATATTGCATGCTTTGTATCAGAAATAGTGTGGCCAGCAGGAGTAGGGAAGTGATTGCCCCTGTATTTTCAGACTATAGCATCAATCCATAAGCTGGTGTTTCTTCCATTAGTATCACTAAATTTTTTTTCAATTGGACTATACTCAGAAGACTTGCATAAACATTTCTCCATTACCTGAAAGGAGGTTGTAGCGAGGTGGGTGTCGGTCTCTTCTCCCAAGTAACAAGCAATAGGATGAGAGGAAACGGCCTCAAGTTGCACCAGGGGAGGTTTAGATTGGACAGAAGGAAAAATTTCTTCACCAAAAGGGTTGTCAAGCATTGGAGCAGGCTGCCCAGGGAAGTGGTGGAGTCCCCATCCCTGGAGGTATTTAAAAGACGTGTAGATGTGGTGCTTAGGGACATGGTTTAGTGGTGGACTTGTCAGTGTTAGGTTAACGTTTGGACTCGATGATCTTAAAGGTCTTTTCCAACCTAAACGATTCTATGATTCTATACTGGAAACAAATCAAACTCTGGCCAGGTCACCTCCTGATACTGTTGTGGTTTTGGTCTGCAGGTCAGATGTTGGAAAGCTGAGCAACTGCTGGCACAGGCTGCTCATCTGAATGCAGCTAATATAACATTTCCTCCGTGTGAATTGTGAATACAACTCTATTCAGCCCTTGCATCACTCCTGAATCAACATGGGCTCTGCAGACCCCTCCGTTCTAAATGTCAAGAGAGTTTGGAGGGGACGGTGAGGAGAAAGATATTATATTTTTGCCTGGAAGTTAGGATGGACATTGCATTACTATAGGTGCTAGTTTGTGGGTGGGATTTTGGTGGATCTGGTTGAGGAGCATGGAGATCAGTTTAAAAAAAGTGCTGTGAAGTCATACAGACTATTACTCAAACCTCTTGCTGATACGAAAATTCAGCTCAGGAGATCATAGATGAATAGGTTATCACACCAGGATGAATATTTAGCTTAAGCCCACAGTTTACATTAGAAGAGTATTACCTAAATTGTGTAGCATATACTCTGAAAATAGCTCAGTGCTCGTTTATTCTGGATTTTCCAAAGACATGGGCTCTGCAGCAATCTCCTTGCTCTCCTACACTGACCTGAGCTAACCAGCCAGCTGAGCTGGGTTTACATCTGCCTTGCATCACCAGAGCAATGAAAGCAGTCACAGAATATCAATGTAGCTGTCCTGGTCTGCGAACGTATTGCTGCTTCCAGGTATACTGCTGCAAGTAGAAGTGTTGGCATAAAGATGGCAGTTTACTGAAACCCTCTAGTATTTCATTAAGGAGTAGGGACGCACTCATTTACCTCATGGCAAGAATCTATAAGTGGGGAAGCTGAAAGATGCACCTCCAAAAATGGTGGTGTTTAAAGAATGCTTTAATAATCTACAAGAGATGGTGAGCAGGGAAAGAGGGGAATTGGCAGGTATGGTTTCCAAGGTAGGAGAAATCGAGGCAGAAGGAGCCTTCCAAGCTAGATAAACAGCAGAGGAATTTCAGTGTTGAGATACAAAAATAATGGACAATATCCTGAAATATTCACGTTTATTTTATACAGTGGGTTATGCAAATTCTGCATTAACTGTTTCAGCTCTAGTAGAAGATCTGTGAATCATTATAAATAATTTAATGAAAATACTTATTGTGGAGACAAGGTCAATTTAACAAAAATCTCCATAATGGAGAATAATAAAGAAAATGGTACAAACCTGTATAAATCAAAATACCCTTTCACCCTGAATGCTACGTGCAGTTCCAGGCACCTAAACTCAAAACTGGACGCAGCAGAAATGGAAATGATTTTGTAATTTGTAGCAACAACTATTAAAAAGTGAGATCATTCACCTTAGAGAGGAAAAAAAAATAGCCAGACCATGATAAATGTGTATAAATAAATAAGCTATAAAATTAAGCAGCTGGAGAACTCTGGTTAGCACTTTCTTAAAATGTTAGAACAAACAGTATTTCCTGAAATTGAAAGGCAACAAATTTTAAACTAGAAAGCAAAATATTTTTTGCAGTAAAATCATAACTAGCCTTTGGAATGTATTGCTACATGATATCGTGGTGGTCATAAAGTTAATAAGCTTAAAGGTGTTGTTTAGTAGACCTAACAAACCTGGGATTCCTACAGATTTGTATCCTAAATCCCTCCCCTTGTCTCATTGCCACCTCTCCTATCTGCTGGATTAAGAAAGTGGCCTGTGTCCTGGGCAGGACACACGTACTGATTAGCTAATAGGTATTTCCTCAAGGGATGAGATGAACATGTTAACAAAACCTTCCCTCTTTCTTCTTTCTTTCTAAAAGGCTGTTGGAGCTTGACAGCTTGGAGACTTCTCTGGTTAAAAGTGAGCAAGATGTTCAAAAGAGAAACAGATAGATAGGTTATCAGATTGAAAGAAATGAGGATAAAAGAGTCCTGTTCGTCCCTAGAGAATTATAATTTGCTCTAGGCTGCAGTTCAGTTTTCATCCTGGAAGAGCTTCTAAGGAGACTGATCCCAGAATGCCACCAGGTCTGGGATATTGCAAAAGATTTTGTGAGCGTTTCCAGCATTGGCTGAGCATTGAAGTCACACAGTGCTGCAGCATCGGCTGGATGAGAAGCCAGGAATATGCCACAGATGAGGATGGCTTGCCCCCTGCCTGGCTTCAAAGCCAGCTGGAGGGGCACTGTGAGAGATGGAGAACCATGCCCGACTGAATGCAGAGGTGGAGGATCAGTAGGTTTGCTGGGGGAAAGCCAGGGCTGAAGCCCAAATTTGACATATGAGAACTTGAAAAAGTTGCAGAACAGCTAGATTAGGAAATTTTGCCAATGTATTTCTGTTTGTTGGAAAGATCATGTGTCAAGCTAAGCTTGCTAACTCCTTCCTAACTGCAAGAGTTATATTCTCCAGTAATTGTGGATATTTACTTTATATTCAGATAAGCTTTTTATTTTCTCTGACCTTTTCTCTGAGAGATAAGGATGTTTTGTTTCTGATACTCCTTTTTCAGCTTGCAATATTAAAAGAGCATATGCTGTTTCAAGAGAGTGAAGAGCGTGTACTTTCAGTCCAACATCACTTACTTGGGATCAAACTAAACTATGTGCAAGAATAAAATGTCTCCGAGAGACATTTCATTGTCTCTACACATCTCTTCTGTACAAACGTGGAGCAGTTTGGAAAATAAAATATCTTCTGCCATCACACACAGGTCAAGATTCTTCAAACTCAGAAAGCACAATAAAAAGCAAACAGTTTTCTGAGCTGTGGAGCATCTTGTGCAAATAATCTAGTTTTTATCTTCACCCTACTATTACTTCCAGAGAGCAGTGTTGGAAGATTTAAGTGGTACATTTTGATATAGAGCCCTCTGCATCCCCTAGTTCGCACAGAAAACTTTCCTGTTAGTGCTCCTTAAGCCTACTGTGAAACAACTTTAGGAGCTGAGTCTGCAAGCCATGTGGTATCTTCTTGGTCTGCCTTTACTGTAGGGAGCCGGTAATAGATTGGGTGCTGTGATAAGTTTTGAGAAGCAGGTATTGTGGGGCTCCAGTGAGAACAGATTTCCATGAAAAAGTCCCATTTGTTACCACTGAAAAAATCTGCGTTTGATAAATTTAAAGGTATCTGTACTCTTACTGGGTATCTGTACAATATCTGTAAACTTACTGAGACAGTCCTTTTGTGAGATTTACATGGGAAAAAACCATAGAAATGAATGAGTTTTACTAAGAGGTCAGACATATTTGCAGCTTATTCAAGGGAGATTAAGTAGCAAGACTTTGAAGTGGGAGGGGTAGAAATGCATCCTTGAAATTCTCATTTTTCTATCATTTTAGGAAATGTATGTGTGTGCCAAAGTATCTCGTTGTTCTTCTGATGTTTTTATCAGATCCGTGCAAAATGCAGTTGGTTCCAGCCTTGAAATGCAAATTTGTCTTACACTGCTCTTGCTGCCAGTAGGAAGACTAAAAATACATATGTAATGATGTTCCTGGAACGCTTGCAAATGCCTTTAGATGATGATTCCAGGTTTTTTGCTGCTGTCCAAAATAGTGTTAATTTCACAGGCTCATTTTGGCCAAAATGTATGGACTTGTATTTAAATTAAAAATTCCTCTGAGGATAAAATGATTTAACTATTAGAAGAACTTTGCCAAGTAGGTAGGTCACCAAAATGGAGCCTGAAAAAGAAAAAAAAAATTAGGTTTTGCCAGTTTGTTATGCTTACATCTGGTTTCATTATTTTCTTGTTACTTTAAAAATTCTTTGCAGTATTAAAATCCCAAAACAGCCCACAAGCCTGGTAATTCAGGAAGGCTTATAATTGAGGCAGGTCTATTTAATTTCGTTGAACAGAGGAAAACGAGAAAAGTAACGAAAAATTTAGAAAAAGCAGCATAAACATCATAACCAAAGGCAGTTGTTACAAAGGCTTCTGACTAATGCCAACAGAGTTTTTGAAAGTGGGCACATTTTAAGGCTGGTGCCTAAAAATATGGTTTTAGGAAAGCATACAGAAGCAACTATTTAAAGCTTGGAGTCAGGAAAATTTTTCTGCTAAAACCATATTTAAAAACTGGCCTGAGTGGAGGCAGAACTAGATTGATTCCAAGAGCCAAGATATTGTTTTTCAAGGAGACTGTATGTCCCTGTGCTTATTTTGATGGGAACCAGGAGCACTCAGACCTTCTGAAAAACAGGCTTTTGAAAGATTTTGATTGCATAAACCTAGAAGGGCAAGATGGGACACATTTGGGTTGCACTGAATGTCATATTTTTAAATACAGCTGTAATTGTGGAATTCATCTTGCCCAACTTCAAATATACAATGTGGATGTTTCTGTTTGATTTGGTTGTCCACTTTGCCTTCACTCAGTGGGGAGGAGGCATGATAGAGAATGAATCATCTCATCCTTAAGTAGGTATCTAAAGCTGGTCACATGAATCTTCCCCTACAAGGGCACACTTCTCTCCCTGCCTCTAAAAGGAGTGTAGGATGGGTGTCAACACCACAGATGTCTGAAATTTGAAGAGATACATCTTGTCCTGGATACTAAAATCCAAGTATCAACCTGCGAACATTTTACTTCAATCTTTATTCTTCCTTTCACCACTTTTAATGTATGCTTTGATGATGTCCCTTTAATGATTTCTTTTCCATGGTGTGCACAGGTGGAAGACATTTATACTACTTGGTAAATTTAAATTCATACTTGGTGCAATAAAGAAAGTGAAAGTGCACTTAAGAGTTATAAAAAATCTTGGTTCTCAAACCATAAAATTTTTGCAGTGTGGGTATTTCAGATGTCTTATTGCTGAAGTTGCTTAAACTAGCCTAAATGGTCATTGATGATAGGATAGGAAATCACCTTCAGTAATATAGTAAATCTATGTGTTTTCTGGATAGCAGTGAGAGGTTAAATACCGTAAGCAATGATATCAGTTAATGGTACATAGAGAGATTTGAGAAATACCGCAAACAAAACTCTGGAGAAAGAGGCTTTAAGGTAAAGCTAATAAAACAGATAATGTGGCTAACCTGGAGTGATTCAAGGTGAGATTCAATTCCTAGAAAATTCTTGGTCCTTTGACGAGAGCGCCCTTTACTATCGTAAACACAGTTTCTAAACATGCATGGCAATATCACTCAGACTTAAAACTAAATATAGTTCGATAATTAGCTGCAGAAAAGGATTTGAAATTATATACAGTATCAACAAAGAAAATAGGTAACTGCAATGCTTAGCAAAATTACAAGTTTTTAATGAGAATCAACTCAGCTTCATTTTAAATTACTATAGAGAGTGAAGGTCATTTCAGTCATCGAACAGTCATGATTTATTCCCTAGAAACTAATAGGCACACTCCAAACCTAAACAGAAATGAAGGATTTGCAGCATATTACAGTGTTACATATTGACACTTAGGAAGAAGGCTTCTTGCGTGAAGGCAAATGACTTTTTTTAGCTGTAGCATGGTAATTGTTTAAATAACAACAACAAAAATAACCCCAACAAAAAAGCAGCGAGTTATTTTTGCAATAAAATGCACCAACAAAATAAGAAATGGAACTGAGCGAGAAAAATACATTTGCCGAGGACAGAATCAGACAGGAGGGAGAATTTATAGCCCTGTGCTAATTTTGTAACCTCAGATGCTGAGCTGGATGGAAGAATGACAGAAAAGGACCTTATCTAATAGATGTGACAGAAGTGATGAGATTGAAAGATGATAATCTTCATCTGAACTGCTACCAAAGATTCATATTCATAGAGTTAAATGTTAAACTTTCTCATAAAAGTGAAGTGTTTGCACTTAATATATTTAGAAATTAGAACTAGGAAGAGCTTCTCCTTCCATCGCATCCTCTATAGCTTTTTGGCATGAACTAAATGTCTTAAAATATGCTAGGGAAATCAGGTAAGTGCATGCTGACCCTGTTTGCTCATTCACTCCCATTACTAAAATGAAAGAGTTGCAAATGTGTTTGTAAACAGCAAGTTATGGGCTTACGAATTTGCTGTGCTTCAGAATTATGCAAGTCACGTAGTCTTGTACATTTACTCTTGCAGCGTTTTCAAACCAAACAAGATCAGGCAGGGTTTCTAAGGGAATGGGAGTTTCACTTGCTGAAAAAAATGTTAGGGTCAGTGTTTCAGTAGCTGGCAGTCTGCCCTTTAAAATAGTAGAGCAACAGGGAATGAATCAGCTTTACCAATATTTAAACCTCAGCCCTTAACTTAATCGTGTAAGTGAAATTTTGTCTGTTTTGCTTAAGCTTCTGAAAAAGCTCAAGAAAGCTACTAGGATGCCTGAATTGCAGCATGGTTTGTTTTTTGCCTTCAACTCTTTGACCCTCTTTCTCTCATTGTAAGGTCAGCCTAGCCAGCAGCAGCTGATCTTCAACATTTCCTAGCTCGATCTGTAGCATTGTCCACCTGAAAGTTCCTCGTGGACCTAAAGTGGTATAGTCAAAACCGAATTTTTATTCCTTCCCCTACCAAACATCCACTAACTCTATTTCTTCAGCCATGAGGAGCTTGTGTGTTCTTCTCTGTTGCTCTGCTGGATAGGTTTGGCTTGACTCTGACTCATCCCCGAGCCCCCCCAGCACAGCCAGATCTAAGCTATACCATTTTGGGGGATGCAATGTCTTTAGGGTTGGGCTTGTCTGCAAAGGAAATCTCTTGTTCAGGTCATTCTCATCTCACACCCTCATTTCTTCCTCTTACCTCTGACAACCTCTTCTTCATACATGTATATCTTTTTAAAATAGAGGTGAAGTGACTGTTCCTGTAGTTTGTCAATTAAGGGAATAAGGCACCTTGTCCCTTTTTTGCATCCTTCACTGGAAATCTCCTGCACAGCATTCAGCACAAAGCACTCATGCACTTTCACAGACCTCTCCAGCCTTTCCCAACCCTGCTGATGGTCTCCTACACCTACTGAGGTGTTGCCACACAGGCACAGTCTACAGACTTCGTGATTGTTTGTTAAAAATATTAGCTACTTGTTTTCTTCCTTTCTTCTCCTCAATCCCTTAACTAGAGAAGGGGGAGTAGACTAGACGACCTCCTCAACTCCTTTCCAATCTTACTTTCTGTAATTCTGTAGGTAAAACCTGCAATCTATTCATAGACCCAATTCACTACTCACCTTCACATTTTACTTGAAAACCATCTGTGGTGCTGCCAATGAGACAGGAGCCAACCTTGGCAATGATTAGGCAGATAGTTTAATGAGGCTGCTGCTTTTCAGGCTGATCAGATTGTTTGATGGTTCTCTCTACATCTCCTACTTTCTAGAAAGTCTCATGCCTGGACTTTCTGTGTCAGTGACTCCCTCTTGGTCAGATATTTGCACAGTACCCAGTGTAATGATGCGCTGGCTCTCTCATGCTGCAGGTAAAGATAAAAAAGTAAAGATAATAGTTCTGAGTGGACACAGTTTGAGGCTTCACACCAATTATGAGCAAAGGTAAAAGATTCTGTCCTTTCCAGCACTGAGTTCTCACTTACTGAACTGTAGCTTTTGTGGTTTATAATGAGTCACTAAACCAATCAGAGAATGTGCGTGTATTGCATAAAGTAACAGAAACGACATAGATTAACAAAATGAATCTGGGAACTGAATTTCTCCATCAAATACTGATAGTCAAGACTACAGAAAAAAGTATCTACTGCTGCTCTTAGGGGTGTCTGTGGTGTTTGGTAAGCCCATTTAACACTGAAATATTTACTGTATAAAAAGACAACCCTGCTAGCAATGCCTGAATGCAAGAACTGGACATTAACACATTACTTTTGATAGGTATTAATACATAATATTATTGCAGCCTATCAGTACTTAAAGGGGGCTTATAAAAAAGATGGCGGCCAACTTTTTAGCAGGGCCTGTTGCGACAGAACAAGGGGGAATGGCTTTAAACTAAAGGCGGGTAGATTGAGACTAGACATAAGGAAGAAATTTTTGACACTGAGGGTGGTGAAGCACTGGCCCAGGTTGCCCAGAGAGGTGGTGGATGCCCCATCCCTGAAAACATTCCAGGTCAGGTTGGACGGGGCTGTGAGCAACCTGATCTAGTTGAAGATGTCCCTGCCCACGGCAGGGGGGTTGGACTAGATGGCCTTTAGAGGTCCCATCCAACCCAAACTATTCTACGATTCTGTGATTCTATGATAATATAATTTATGTATTTATAAATATAGCCACAAATGTAATCAGACAGAAGCCTGGAGTCTGAGCCTTATGTAACCCTATTTGGGTTGATTATTAGTGTTAATTCCCATCACCGTGTCTGTTAGGGCACAAAGAACTTTAGCTCAGGACTGAGCATAAGACCTGGGAGCAGAATTCACCTTCCTGCTCTCATTCACATAAATATAAATGCTGAGCTCAATTATACAATATCCAGACTCTTTGCTGGCTCATTTCTCTCCTAGCAAAGAATCACACTCTCCAGAAGTTCAGTTCTTCTTAAACTTCTCAGAAGCTGGGACAACACATTATCTAATGGAGATTGCATACCTTCGGCATGTCTGAAACCACAAATAAAACGAATTCAGCCACCCAAGATGTGTGATTCCTTCTGCATAGCCATATTGCTTGAGGCATCCTGCTGTCTTTATTGCAAAGCAATCCTCACACTTATAAGGATATCACACATTTATTTTGCAATCTGAATGTGACTAAATATTTTTTTTCCTGCTTTGGCAGCAAAAAAATACCAAATAAGTGGCTGCTTCACCTCTGATCAGCTGGTGTCACTATGGTGAGCAAAGGTATGAAACGGAGAAAAAAAAAATGTTGGCTCCAGGTAAGGTAAAGGCTCAGAGTGGTTTGACCTGTTTAGGCATTGACTGGTTAGAACAGAGGAGTGCAGAGACTTCTGGCGAGGCAATGAAACAGATGGACAACTTTGCCCGAACTAGAACTTTTTCGTCTCAAAGGGAGAAATGCTGGAGAATCTGTGATGAAGGAGGTATAAATGAATATTCTAGGAAACCAGTAAGATTTGGGCTGTGTCTGTAGCTGGTGCAAACTGGAAGCTAATGGAGCAGTGAATTGGGGATTGGACCTATTGCGCTCTTCATATCTCTCCTTTGAGTGAAGCGGTTGAGAAAAAAGTGGTGGTGTCCCTGCCCAGGTCTGGGAATAGTAATGTATCTGCACCGTTATCGGATAAGTCAGTGGTAGAGTAAAGAAAACATATTCCAAGATACATGTAGCATATGTGGCAAGACAAATTGGGACACTACATTATACTTTGCAAATGTATTCCTAGCCTTAAATAAAACATTTGTTTCTAAAAGAACCATTTTAAGAAGGCAACCCAGAGCCAGACTGTGGCTGCAAATCAGGGAGATAATCACATGGCAGGGTTGCCCGTTTGGGTCCAAATTCAGCCCTTGTGCAAGCTAGGGCAACTCTTTTGCACTCCTACACTGGGTATGCATCTGGCAGCCAGTTTTTGTGCTTCCACTGCATCCAGAGCACACAGAAATATCACTTCCCATGCCATACGGTGTTTTATTGCTCATGGGCTGCTAAAGGATTATCGGTAATTCAGGTGATTTGCAGAGAAATCCAGTAAGTCTTTCACTCAGCCCTGTGCATGAGATAACGATGAAAATGTATTTCAGGCTGGAAATATGCCTCCTATCTCTTACCCAGTCAAAAGCAATTCTACGGCAGAGAGGTACTGTACTCTGAGATGGATTTTAATCTCCCTTACACCAGTGGAAATTAGAGAAAGTTCAGGTAGAATCAGTAGAGTTGCAGCAACATAAATCAATTCCTTTTTCAGCTGTGCGTGTAGGGAGAGAGACTTCTTCCCAAATAAAGAAGGATTGAAAGGCAGAATTCTCTCTCCTTATATCTTCGTCCCTGTATATACTGATGAATTTCTGGTAGAATGAATCAAGACAGGGTGAAGCACAAAGGAGATCAAGTAATGTTGACAAGAAGTTGGTGACAACAGCAGTTAATGCCAAGGAGGCTGAGAGAGGATTTAGTGGTTAAGGCACTAGTACATGGAGGGAGGTAAGGCAGAGACAGTCAGCAAAGAAGCAGCAGGAACAGAGACAGCAAAAGACAAAAGCAATGAAAGGAGCAGCTCAGTGATTAGGAGAGTAAAAGCCACTTAGAGGTATTTGTTCCCATCACCTCATGTGCTCGGCTGCCATCGCAGTACAAGAGGACTGTGTCTTGACAGAAGAATTGAGCCCTTTTAGCAGGAAGGATATTTGCTGTGATCTGTATAGTCAGCTAGTTACAGGGCCTCCATCGCCATCATTTTTGACGGCAGAGGCAGTGCTAAAATTCCAATTGCTGTATGCAGCTGAGGTTACCCGTTTTGCATTGCTAAAATTCCAATTGCTGTATGCAGCTGTTACCCGTTTTGCACGGCAACCTCGCCATGCCAGTGAATCAACAGAGGGAAGGTTTCACCCCACAACCCTACGGAGGGCTGATACAGGGGCTGATGAGCTGAGAGGCTGGCCTTGCAACTCTATCATTTGTTTTCTACTACTAATATCATACGTGAACTTTGTACTATAATTTACTCCTTTAGCCTCTGTCAGAAGATTTTTTTTCATAAGGTCAGTGGCATTTTTCAAAGAGCAAAGCAGCAATTTTTGCAGGACGCTGCTGCCACATCCTGAGCACGTATTTAGACGCTATCCCCAGCCAAGCAACGGGCTGCTCAGAGCATTTCTGTACCAACATGAAGGGGAAAAAAAAAAAAAAAAAGAATTTCTGTGTGCTTTTGAACTACTTGGAGCATTTCTTCAGCTAACAGATTCAAAGCATTGGAGACAACATGCACAAAACTGTGCTGAATAGGGATAAAAGAAACACAGATTCAATGCTTTCACCCAATTGAGTGCATCCTGCTGCAGCTTTCTGACAACACTCTGGTGCTATCACTTAGTGACTATATAAAAAAGGTCTCTAAAGCCCTGGCCCCGCCGACCGGCACACGCTTGCAGAGAGAACAAACTGCCAGCCCCAAGCATGCGTTCAACCCAGAGGACTGATAATTATTATTTCTTTCTTGAAGCACCCAGAGGCTGTGGTCATGGTCTAAGACCCCCCCTGGAGTTAGGTGTTGGTCCCCAAAGAGTAAAATGTTACTTTTTAATAAGACAAAGCAGGTAAATTGTGGCTCTTATCTAGCAGAACATCTTTTTTAGTACTTAGGTGTTCCCTTAAATGCGAGCATTTATAGAGTACCGTAAGAGGCACTCATCCATGTGTACTCAGCTGTCCTTTGGACAAGGAACAATTTGAAAGATTTCACCTTGCAAGACCAAATCCTTACCTCCTGTAACTGAAAGAGAGTCTTCTTTTCTTCCATTACAAGTAAATAGTTTTCAGCATGAAGATTTCAAATGTACAATATCAAGAGTAACACCAAAAGAGGTTAAAAAGTGTGGACAATATCCCGGTTTAGCAGACAGAGTGAGAAACAACCTTCTTGTGCTTTTTTGTTCCTGCTTTTAACTTATGCCAACTGCCCCAAAATCTGTTCTGGCAGCTGGGTACCATCAAGCCAAATCTGGAGACGTGTATTTCCAGCAACAGCCCTTAATGATCAGCCACATCGCTTGTCCTGGTCAGGGTGAAACCATTACTCTGGCCATGCAGATTTTTAGGATTGCGGCCACAGTCCTCCTGTGATCACAGTGACCTTGGGGCTATTTTGTACTGGCAGCATGCTGCAAAACAGCTACAGTACAGCTGAGGACAAGGCCCATGGAGTTGGTCAGTGTAATGATTTACATTTGGTATGAACATCACCCAGCTCCGAGCAAAGCTGTGCCAGAACAGTGGTGAGAGCTGCGTTGCATTTAAATGAGAGCTTGAAAAGCATTTCGAGCTGTTCAGATGGTAAAGGCATCTGCATCAACACCCTTAGTCCATGTTTATAAAAAGAACGTATCTCTAAGTACCAGTGCACAATTTTAAGTTCACCAGTGGCATGCAAAAATTTATACAATACAGTCTTGGCCACTGATCTGTTGTATCTATTACCAAAAAGAACCAAAAAACCACCCTAAGAAACCATTCAGCACAGATGACTTCGATGAGACTTGCCCCGTCTCCTGCAGCAAGTTAATTTCCCACAGAAAATAATTGACAGAGAATGACAGTTGCAACCCTTGTGTGAGAGAGAGCCTGTCTGCGTATCTCAAAGCATATTTTTATGAGATTCTGGAATGGAGCTGGTCTGGGATAATTGTTGCTGGAGACACTGAGAGGCACTGAAAGCACCAGCAGGCATTTTTGACTAAACCCAAGAAATTCTTTAAATGTAAAACTCAGTGTGAAAGAAGAAAAATAAAAAAGAGAGAGAGAAGAAAAGGAAAAAAAAAAAGGCACTAACCTCCCCCAACCCAAGCCCTGCAGTTGTGAAGCAAAAGGAGCCCTCTGAAGACAGACAGTAAAGTCGACTCCCTGCAACTGAGAGTTCTTGCAATCAGAGAAGACAAGTGTGAATTTTTCTTTCCTCATGCCCTGGAAAAAAGTCTTTGACATTCTGGAGGGAATTAGAAAAAAAAAAAATTGAAAGCAAGTGAACTACACTAATAGCCTTCGCCCCTTCCCCGCCCTTTGGCAAAAGCGTTGGTATTAAATTATGCAGTTGCTGTGCAAAACTGGTCAGATATTTTCTGACAGAATGCTTTCCTGTTTGAAAATGCTGTTTTGCCCAATATTAATTATTTTTCTGGAAGTTTCTTGTCTCCTTTCTGGAGCCTGATCTGTCTGATTTATTCATATTTCCTACTGTCCAGAGTTTTACCTTATAGGTACCACCCAGATTAATTGTTCAGCTGTGAAAAGGGCCTAGAGGTGTGTGATGCTTGGGTGGGAGTGCCAACGCATGCAGAAGACCTGTAGCCATCTTTTGAAAGCAACAGCAGAAATCAGTAATGCACTTGCCTCAGTTGTTTCAGGTAGTTTATTACTTAGCTAGAAAATTCAGGAGTGAGTTAAACCCCGAGCCACTCACTTGCCCAGTACACACTTCAGGAATCAGATGTTTTTCCCTGCCTCCAAAATCTATCAAAAAGAGGATATCCTGTCTTTGAAATCCTTTCTCTTATCATATGAAATACAGGTAGATTTTAAGCCTTTCCTCTACAGCACTCAGCAAATGAGCCATATATGCAATGTGGGGAGCACAGCAGCTCTTTTCCTATGTGGGGAATGGTATGGACTAGCATACGGGAATTTTTCTTCTCTTTTTAGTTATTCCTCCCATATAGTTACTTTTGAGGTCCCCTTTCAACCCCTGGCTGGGTATAAGACACCCTGAGAGTGGGAATGCCTTATTCCGTGGCATGTGAGCTGTTCCCCGGCACTGCTCTCCTCATGGCTGATTTTTAGACACATTGAAACAATTAAAACTGATATCAGCTGCAAAAATGGCTACGGTTTCCCATTAAAAGTGATTGGTTTTCATCTCTGTTAAAAAAAAAAAAAGTATAAAGGATTTTGCATTTGATTTTGCGTCTTTGGTCTGTACAGTTAAAACTCTTTTATGCACCTGTCAGTAACATAATGTTGCCTCAAGAATGAGATTTCCTCTAAGCATCTGTTTCAGCTGATTGAATATTCTCTTACTGCATAAGAGTAGTCCGTTGTCTAATGAATACATGTTATTTAATTTTTGAACAACATGTCAGGGACTGCTATGGCTTGTGTATGCAAATTCTTCACGGCTATAAAAGAGCCATCAATTTTGCATCTTGGTGGATCACTTTTAAGGGATAAGGCAGATAATTAATTTTAAAAAAATATATAAAAGCATGATTTAACACAGAGAACAATTAAGTAGATGTGAAAAGTTTGCAGAATTAAGAGCACTGTCAATGCAGATCGGGCTAACTCACAAAGAGCCTTTGTTGTAGACACATTGATATTCTAGATAAGTCCAGACACTTCTAGTTTTTTGTTGTGGCTTTTTATTCCTGGTTTGCTTTAGGGTTTGTTTTCTTTCTTTCTTGAGGTTGTCTGAGGTTTTACAGTAGCAGTTCTGAGATGTACAAATTACAGTGCTAAACACAAAATGAAGTTCAAATGGGAAATTAGTGTACTGCACAGCAAAGTCTGGCTGATAGATTGCCACAGTTCACTTTAAGCTTGCTTTGAAAACAATGCTGCTTTAAAAGTCATCTTTGTGGTCTGACTCCCCTTTTCACTTAGGAAAGAAAAAGAAAAAAAAAAAAGTCTTGTTCTTAACTGGAATTAACTTGGCATCATTACTTTGAGATAAAACCCTAGCAAAGACAAGGCAGTTTGGCACTTTTGCACAGGTTACCAATTTAAATTAAAGCCTTCTTAAAGAGACAGCCCTGGGCTGGTGTAAATCAGGAACAGCCAGCCCAGGGGCTGGGATAGCATACTCTGATCCAGACATATGCCAGTCTCATGACTATCAGAGCACAGGAGGTTGCTGTGGCTACAGAGGAGAAAAAATGTGACTTTTCCAGGACCTTTCCCACAAATCAGCGATGTCCAGCACTGGCGGATTTAGCAAGTGTGCTTCAAGCTGACGTATAAATATGAATGACTGGGCAGGAGACATGATATCAAAAAACCCTAACAAGCCCAGTTTATCTTGGATGCAGTCTGTTTGCCTGCCTACCATCCAATACTTTAGTGGCAGTGGAGTTGAAATGTTGGCTATGATAGCCCTGAAATGGCCAGAGGCAAAGTTTCTCCACCACGGGTGAGCAATTCATGGAGCAGACACACTGCCTACAGTAAATGTTCAGTATTTCTGTAAACCTGATACAACCCTGCCCTCAGTGAGCCCTTTCCCAACTGGATAAGCAATTGTCTCTGTCAAGGATGTTTGATAACGCTTTAGACCCATCCTGCGTGTCTATGAGGTGACACATTTTCGGTGATATTAAAGAATAACTCTGACTGCAGTAAAAGCAGCTAATAACAGTCCCTTGGGGCCCTCCAAAGACAGATTTGTTTTATTTTTTTGTAAAAATGCTAGTATCAGCATTCCTACATCGACCTCGTGCAATGTGGAATAATGCAAAGATTTTCTTTCTCATATGAGATTTAATACTGAGGACAGGTTATGTACTTGTGTTTTATTAAAACAGTAGGGATTTTTCTTCATATGCTGATTCATTCGGTCTTCTTTCTGGTACATAGAAGATCTAAAATGCTAGAACAATTTTGGACCAGTTGCTTGGAGGACTCAGGGCAGGTTGTGGCTGTTATGGGGGGTGCAGAGGGCTCTTTAGCCACATGGTGAATAATCTTGTATGCAACTGGAATGCAATCTGGAAAATGAGAAACCTGGAGTCTCCTTAGTCTGCTGGGTAGATCCCTTCATGCAAAACAAGACCCTCAAGAAAGCATTAAAATAATGCAGCAAACGCTCACTTCTTCCTGTTTATGGTGTGAAAATAGTTATGTTTTGTAGTTACTAAAAGGAATGGCCACATTGTGTCTTTTCTGACCTGCTTGTTATAACAGTAAAAATTGTAGCAAGACTCTTTTTTTTTCACGATTTAATTTATGTGAGGTGTAAGTTACTGCCTGGGCACTGACAGATTCTGCAAAAACTCACTGCTTCATCAGCCAGGTCAGTGGTCTTTCTGATGTGCGTGATCCTGCTCTCAGGGGATGGTTACCTACTCCTGTGTCACTGCTATATGTCCCCAACCTCCCCAGGGCACATCTGGCCTACAGATAGATATATATACATATATATATAAAGAGTCTTCTCCTTCCTTTGTAGTCCCTGTTCATTTGCTGAATGTCTGTTTTCTCTATTTGATGCTTAAAGCAAAAATTTTCAGGGTGATGCTATTGCTTGACAAGCTTATGTCATGCCTATGCCTCTTTCTGCCACATCACTGATAACAACAGTGACACCAGCACAAACTACTACACCAAGAACTTTATAGAGAAGGAATGGAATTAAGGGTGAAGCCAACGCTATCCGAGATGACCCTGAGTATATGAGATACCCAGCAGAACTGGCAGCTATATCACAGTGTCCTACAGACAGCTGGAAGCCAAGTGCCTCTCTCCGGGGTGTCTAAAGTAGCACTGGACGCCTATATGTCTTTAGACAGCTGAATGCCAATGTGAAGTCACGGACTATAACCTGCTTATCCAAACCCATTGCCTTAACCACACCATCCAACCTTCATCTCGAATCCCCACTTGTCAAAGATGAAAAGGATGATCAGGTCTCTGATGCCAAATTGCCTCTTCTAGAAACATGTGCTGCCTCTCACTAGTGGTAGCTTGGAAGGTTACAGCCAAGCTCCTGCTAAATGTAACTGGGAAAATAAAGGAATGGCAGCAGATTGTTCTCACAAATGGTAGTTTATCACTGGATTTGACAATGAGACAGTTAGCAAGGGCGTGTGTATCCACATGGGAGGTGAGGTAATGCAGGCAGAAGCATTAAGTTTCTGTGGGACGCATTTTCATAGCTGATGGCACCAGATGCATTTAGAGAGGAAAAAAATAGATTTAGCGACTTCCCATCTATAAACACATGCGTTCAAGCTGCATTTTATGCTAGCTGCACAGTCAAATGCAAAGTATTGAGTAACTGTTTAATTTGAGACACCAGCTCCTCAAGTCTTAGGCCAAGATAAGAAATCTAGGCCAAGTATCTCAATGTGGAGGAGATTAAAGATTAGAGATCTCTTTTAAAATATTTATATTTAAGCACTCTGTGGATATCAATGGGAAAAAAAAGAGAAAAAAAACCCCAAACAAAACTGCCCCTCAGTAGTCCTTGAATAAGATTTCATTCTGAACTACAGACTCATTGAAGATTTTATATTCTGACTTAATCAGGACCAGGGAGGGAGGATGGTTCTTCTATTGTAGGTAAGCCAATTTCTGTCTGAAATTGATGTTTTTTCTGCAAACTTGTTACATCATCCACTTCCTTAAACACACTAGGACCTACTTAAGCTTTTTAATGTCCAGTACCCAAGTGGCATCTGACTTTATTCGTTGGTTTTAAAAGGAAATAAATTGTTTAGATTTCTTATCTTGGCCTAAGATTTTGAGGAGTTGGGGTCTCCAGGTTGGTAGTTTACAAAACGAGGCTCTAATTTCTGCTTGAGCTTCTAGGAATTACAATAATGCACTCTTTTTGATAATGATGAGAAAAACGTTTATTTTTTTCTAAAATCATATTCAAGGAAAGAGTAATTGGGTTGTACTGATGCAATATTTATTTTTAGACAGCTCTATTTTAAAGTATTTGCACCCATTGTAATTTAAAAAAAATGTAAAAATTAAGAACATAAATGTACAACCTCATTAATGTTTTGTTTGTTTGTTTGTTCTGTAATGTAACAGAAGAATCTGTCAATCCTTTGTCAGTCCTCTGGTTGGCTGCCACTGAGAAATGAAATGTTATAAGGTATTTCTAACATGGTTTAAGTTATGTCTAGAGTAATAGTTGTGAGTGCAATTGTGTTATCTGAAAGGGGGAGGAGGGAAGAGATTGCTTTAACCCTCAGCTGAAACCATTACGCTGAGGACCTCTAACTGAACTTTAGCCATGTAAGAGTTAAGTGTTTGATCTGAGTTAGTTGTCCGTAGGAACAGTAAAGTGACGGATATTTTTACAAGGCTACTCATCTTGCCTTGAGATAGATAACCAAACCGGTGGCGTGAATCCCATCAGGAGAGTCTACCTGTTACCAGTGATGGAGTTACCTAATGAGGTACGACTTAATTAGTTTGTATTTGATGTCTGGCTGTTGGATAAGTCCTACCAAAGTGAACATTTTGAAAAGAGAGACTAAAACCACATCACAAAGAATATTCACATAGACAGGAAGACATACACAAAGCATCTTCTATGTGGGTTATAAAAATAATTAATGGACCAATTATAACTTATTTTTCCCCACAGTACTTCAGACACCTAATGTGTGTAGGCATGCTCAGAAAATCCCAGAAAGTGTTTGTTTGCATCTGTAGGAGCCTGGAAATCTTTGAAAATCTGGTCCTAAGGGGATTTAAAAATGCTGCCCTGTGTTGTAGCCTTTATTATGTGAACTTTTCTGCTGTCATGTTCATCCCTTACACTAATGAAATGTAATGTGGTAGAAAGAGTGAGTGTATTTCTCCAAATGTGTTTGGAAGCTACACAGCAGCATTTACAAACTGCTTTTTGACTGGAATAATTCAAAGACAGTGTTTTGTTAACTCCGGTAATATATGTACAAATCTGGTTAGTTAAAGACTAGCTTTGCCAAACAAAACACCTGCTTCAACAGCTTGTAGTAACCTATTCAGCATGTATGTGTTGCAGGGATGCTAAAGCTTGGACTACTTATGCAACAGGGAAAGGATGCCGGTAAATCCCATAATATTGCTTTTGTCCTTAAATAAAATACGGTGTGAATTCAACATAAAAACAGACATCAAGCATGCTGCCTGAGAATTTGGCTTGGATTCTAATCAACAGCATGTTTACTCAAGTGAAACATGGTGATAAATACACTGAATCAGAGGCACATTGTGATTCACTGCAAAATCTGCAGTGTTAAATTGGCGCTTCCCCCCCCCGCCCCCAATTGAAGCTCTTTCATTACTTGAAGAGAGACAACAAAAAACAGTTTCTTCAAGGAACCTTGTCAGCCAAACTCTGGATTTATCAGAGTCTACCCAATGAGCCTGAAGCTTCTATAACATTACTTGTAGAAAAAATTATTTAAAGCTGACTTGCATTGAAAGTCTGGCGGGGGGTGGGGTTGTTTTTTGGTTTTTTTCCTTAAAAAAAAAAGGTTTGTCTTCAACAAAATCTCTTCCTTATAATTTTCCTTAATGTCGTTTGCATGACTGAGAGTCAGGAATGCCACCATGGAGGGAAGAAGTCTTCCTATGAGAGTTCTTTAGATTTATTTTGATAGTTGCAGTGTAAGATTTAGAAGAGTTATTTCAGAGCTGTTGCATTTTATTACTTGGTCCTCTGTGTAACATTCCTTCCTTCCTTCCTTCCTTCCTTCCTTCCTTCCCTCCTTCCCTCCTTCCCTCCTTCCTTCCCTCCTTCCCTCCTTCCCTCCTTCCTTCCAATGAAAGCACCCAGCAAGTCGCTGGGGCTGCTGTTCTGATTTGCTCTGCAACCAGTAAACCACAAATCCAGAAGTGCTCAATTCTGTCTGTGACATTTATGACCATATTTTCCATCTTAGTTCACTGCCTCATGTCCAAAGTCCCAAGGAAATTCTACCCTTTAAAGTCATTCTTCTTGCATGACTTTCACTCAAGTCCACCTCCTCTGAAGGCCTAGAGCCAGCCCAAAGGACGTATCAGACTGAGGGATGAAGACAAAAGCTAGACCAGAGGAATTTGGGCTTATTTCACCTCCTAAATGGTAGTTGAGTTCTTTGGAAAACCTTGTTTTCAACCTCAATTCTCCATCTGTATGAGGCAGATAGCAGTCTCGCCTTTCTTCTACTGTTTACACATCCTGTTTGCTTAGAGTATAAACTCTTTTGGACATGAGGAAAAATGTCTTTACTGAAAGAGTGGTTAAACATTGGAACAGGCTGCCCAGGGAAGTGGTGGAGTCACCATCCCTGGAGGTATTTAAAAGACGAGTAGATGAGGCGCTTAGGGACATGGTTTAGTGGGCATGGTGGTGTTGGGTCGATGGTTGGACTCGATGATCTTAGACGTCTTTTCCAACCTTTATGATTCTATGATTCTTCAAGGCAAGGATGGTCTTTCGTGAAGCACAATAGGACCTTGATCCTGGTAAAGTTCACAGATGTTTCAATAATACAGATAGTGCAGAATCACTTCAGTTCCCACAAATGAGTGTCGTGCATATAATGTATTTTTTCCCCTCTTAGTGAGTTCCCCTTTTCCTTTCTCCTTTTTCCTCTGATCTTTTTGATGGATAAAGAAGATATAGGTTGAGAAGGTCAGAGTCCTAATAGAGAAAGAGCAATTTAACTGTGCAACAGTAAAAAGAAATCTGAGCAAAATATCAATCTGTAAAGGAAAAAAATTTCAAAAGATAAATAAGAAGCTGAAGAAAGACCAAATTTGAAAGAAAACTCCCCTCTAAAGGAGATAGAAGAGGCAAATGATCTTTAAGATTAAAGATTAAGACTAAAAAGAACTACCCAAACAGAAGTCCAGCATGATTTTGTTACAAATTAGTAAAGGGGAGAAACAATTAAATAGACTTGATAAGAAAGATGGAGAGAGAGATGGAGGGAATTATAAGTCAACAGAAAAAAACAATAGAAAGGAGAAAAGTAGGGCGAGTAGGAATTAACAGAAAAGGAAGAGCCTTTGTAGGCTAAGCAGCCCACACAGCAGAATATTATTTGAGAGAGACATATCTACTTCCTTGAAGTTGATGGAAAAACTTGGTATGAAAGTCTCAGCTGTTTTCTTACATATCTGCTCTGCCATTTTAACTGACAGCCCTCTTTCCCAGCAAAGTTTTGTCCCTACTTCCCCCCTTGCAGTCTTCTCTTATTTATAGGGCAAGAATTTGGGGTAAGTGAATAGCCATCACCACTGCTTTGTGTCCATCAAGGGTCTGCTGATACCCTCCCGCCTCCTACAGCACAATAAGGGTGTCAGGACAAGCTGTAGAAACCATAAACTCTGATAAACTTTCACTTTATTAAGCTTCTCGTTTTGTCTCAGTGTCAGAAGTAAAGCTGGGAAACCCTGGCTCTGCAACATTTGTGGAAAGCGTGTTTAAAAACTCGTAATGGTTGCACTTGAAAACCATGATCAAGTACCTTACTACTGCAAGGTAAGGATGAACTTTTTGATGTTAAGTTTTTCCCTAGGTAAAAAGTGATCATTCCAGTTGTACTTTCCATTACAGTGTCAAACCCTATATGCCGGACTCTGAAGAAAGAACACAATATTTATTATAATGCCAGGGAAGGCTCACGTGTGCTAGCATTCATTATCAAACCGATGAAACCAGGCCCTTTGTTCATTTCTTACCAAAGGAAATCTAGACAGCAACATCTGTGCAGAAAATGCATTTTCATGGGAGACTTCATTTTAGTGGTAACCCTATGTGAGCAGGTGCTTGGCAATACGCTAAAATCCATTTAAAAATGCCATCTTGAAACATCAGATGAAGGAAAGCCGGGCATACACTCCTGAAAATGTAGGCCAGAGGTAGCTGGGTAATTTTACTTCTTTGAATTTGAAATGAGGAATCATACTCACTGACCTTCCAAACTAAACCTGTGTGTGGCAGAATGCATATAAACCTAGCTGCAAAATAAATGTATTGCAGCCCCCCTCCCCTACACACACACAAATATAGGACTTTTGTATACGTATAATTCAAAGCAATTTCCAAGGCAATTTTCTATCTTTTCTGTCATTTGCAGTGTAAGTAAATGTCCCAGCAGTGGGTACATCATAATCCTTACCTTTCTACGGCAAAAAAAATTCCCATTTTCTTTTGTAAAATGTTTGCTAAAGACCTTGATTTATTCTTATCTAGACATGGAAAGTGAAGACCTGTCTGTAACCTGTGAAGCGCAAAAAATGAATGTTAAAGAATGCATGATGGGTCCCAGTTAGCATAAAATATTAATAATGCGAGTAAGGCTGTGTGGATATTGCAAGCCTGCTGCCATCTAATTAGAGCACATTGTCTCCTAGCAAAGTTATAATACAAATGTTTCTTCTGCATATTCCCAAACTCTCTGCTCCCCACCCCCAAAATGCCTGTGAAGATTTAGCATCTTTTGTTTTCGGTTTTTTTTTCTTTAAAAAGAGTAAGGCCTTTTGTCATTAAGTACCAGCTAGAAGAGAATGCTGGAGGTCAGCCCTCCCGGGAATTCAAAATACAACCCCCAGAGAGTTTCTTTTTTTTTCTGCTATAACCTAAGATGAATGAAAATAAGTCTTGAAATGCAGAAGAAAAACAGGGTGCTTTTTAGAATTGGTGTCTTTCTAAGCATCCTACTTACTGAAAGCAAAACCACTGGACATGCTAACATAGAGGTTACTAGCAAATCTGTCCCAGGACCTTAGTCCTGCAGGATGCTCCAAATGGCAGAAAAGAGTTTAGAATTTGGACTGATGCCTTGTCAGGTTCAAAACTATCTCGTGTTTGACTTGACTCACACAGGTCCTTCTCTCATGGTTATTTATTAGCACATTATAACAATTTTAGAACTTTAGACACATTGCCTTGGAAGGGAGATTTAAGGTTCTCTGGTTGGATTAATCCACATCATTCAAGGACCTCTTGATGGACAGATAAAACACAATCAGTGCGTAAACAAAAGATAGTTCAAAACTATCTCGTGTTTGACTTGACTCACACAGGTCCTTCTCTCATGGTTATTTATTAGCACATTATAACAATTTTAGAACTTTAGACACATTGCCTTGGAAGGGAGATTTAAGGTTCTCTGGTTGGATTAATCCACATCGTTCAAGGACCTCTTGATGGACAGATAAAACACAATCAGTGCGTAAACAAAAGATAGTCGGTCTTTGAACATTGCTCCCACATCTTTCACTGCCACTGATTAAAAGAAAAGGTGCCCAGTATGGCCTGGTCTCATCACATTGACCTGTTGGTGCCTAAAGCAGGAGATGAGGTTGGGAACACAAACCCTCCCAAAATCTGAGCTGTCACCGGAAGATGCCCATTCACGTCTGAATAGGAGCGTACAGGTGAGAAGATTTTTTTCGTGAACTTCTCAGTTGCAAATAAAAAGTTAGGTAGGATCTGTGGCCATTCTTCCCAGGCTAAAGAACTGAATGCTCTGAACTAACCCGAGGGCATGGGACCATCTATAAAAAGAGCGTTTGTGAAAAAAGAAGTATCTAAGCACTTGAAATTGGAGCTCGCACTTTCAGTATTGACAACAATTGGTGTCTAAAAGTCATGAGCCAGCCTCAAAGATACAGCAAACTTGGCTTATAAATAGTCTATTAAAACTAGACTTTTTTTTTCTAGCCCTGCAATTGCATTTGGGTTACATTTGAAAGCTTGCTTTCTCATCACAGTATTTTCTCTTTTCCTCAATGCCACACTTAACATGCCTTGATTTAGCCAGCTGGTATCCTACTATCAAAAGGTGTCAACACCTCAACAGTGTGATCCGACATAGGGCACTGTGGGACCCAAGATGAGAAATGCTTTATCAATGTAAAATCATAATTACTGTAGTCAAAGATTCATGCACATCTGTCAGTGCAAATCTTGCGTCAGAATTTTTTTCAGAAGGTCATTTCCCTTTCATCACCTCACATGAGCATTTCACACAAGACTGCCTTCTTCTTCTTCACAAGGTATGGCACAGAATGTTTCAGGTCTTGCCAGATGGCCACAACTACAGAACTGGGAATACTTAGATGATAGTTTTCTCAGTTAACTCTGTCTTTATATCAGCTCTTCTCAACCACCACAGTCAGTGAATGACTTTCTCCCCCTCTGATAGTAGTATTCAATTATTTTAAAACAACTGACTAGACTCTAGCTTCACTACAAAGTCTGAGTGTATGCAATAATAAATCACAAGCATATTTTTGTTTACATCTTCTGTCTAAGGGCTACAAAGAATTCCACATGAAATCTTGTGTTTGAAGCAATGCTCATGAAAGCCTTAACTTGAAAAAGGCAATCTCAAAGAAGAAACTGCTGGGAATTTGCCTATGATGAATATAGGGCAAGATCAGCCATTGAGATTTTACAGTATTTCTCACATGGTGTATTAAATGTGGTTGTCATGTCCCATTTGACATGATCTCATTTCTAACTTAGATTTTGTCTGTGATAGGGCTTTTCACATAAGTGAAGACAGTCTCAGCCCCTGGCACTGATTGTACCTTTTAGGAAAGCACCCAGCATTTTGATTGAAGATCCTATGTGAATCATATTTTACTCTCATCTGTGAAGGATTTTGTTGTATGAATGAGCAAGAATGTCCTGTTAACAGACTCAGATTATTTGATATTTTTTTTTTTTGTATGTAATTGTAGTGGTTTAACCTCAGATGGCAACTCAGCACCACGCAGCCGCTCGCTCACTCCCCTCCAGTGGGATGGGGGAGAGAATTGGAAGAGTAAAAGTGAGAAAACCCGTGGG
>NW_008794456.1:3956987-3987892 GCF_000699145.1 Aptenodytes forsteri | reverse complement strand
AGCTGAAAAGTCCTTGACTAGTGTAAGCACTGCTCAGCAACAACTAAACCATCGGTGTGTTATCAACATTGTTCTCATCCTAAATCCAAACCACAGCACTGTACCAGCTACTGGGAAGGAAATTAACTCTATCCCTGCCGAAACCAGGACAGTAATAAAACAAAACACTCACAAATTATCAGTTAAGATGTGTGGCATGAAGCACTCAGACCCCAGACCTTGCCCAGAGTGTGCCAAACTTTTTTGCACTTACAGATAAGGAAAACACCCTAATAAAATATCTAGTGTTCACAGTTTTTGTTACTTGTGATCGGGGACTCTCTGATTCCTATGGTGACAAGTAACAGTTCAGCTCACTTGTTATCCAGGCTAATCTGGGAACACTTTTCAGCAAAATGTGTGACTTTGCTCATTAGCATCCCAATCATAAGAGTCATCTTTCTAATTATCATGCTGACAAGGATATTCGAACAGGTGCCTTCTCCGGGGGGACATGATGAATTTCTGTCCCTTATAGATACAATATTCACTAGACATTTCTTTTTCATTCAGTATTGCATTTACCTTCTGTCATGGACCAGCGGTTTTTAATTCTTGGTTTCTTACAGCTCTTTAGCTTCTTAGAGTATGTCAACGTTGCACATTGGAGTGGAGTACATGTCTCCCTGATCTATCAGAAGCTGGTCTATCTAGTGAACTGGAAGAAATATGGCTAAATCAGAATTCAGCTGAAAAGTAGGACTTCCTATAGCTATTGCAACACTGCACTAATTTTTTTGTATTGTTGGGAAGACCTGAGATGGTATTTCAGTTTGGTGCTGCATTGTTTGGTATAAGGTGAACCAGACAATTGTTTCTTTGCTACCTCTGCTTTCAGCTCAGATGTTGTCTGTGCACCATACATAAAAAGTCTCTTTCCTCTTCCCAGAAGGTGTCAAAATAACTATAGGTCTCGGTAGTCTACTAGGATTGTGAATTTTCAAGGACATAGGCGGCTCCAGAAGATGACCCATGTTTTTGGCAGAAGTCCTTCTTTCTCTTGACTCTAGGTCATGAAGTTCCTAATATGGACGCTTTTGCGAGTGCCCACAGTCAAATGGCCTGAGCCGTGGTTGTTGGGGAACCCTCCTTGCCTACTTTGGGCTATTCTAGCCATTTATTGTAAGTGTGGTTCAGGGGACCAACGATCAGAGCCTGAGTTCCCATATGTACAGACCCTACATGGTAAGGGTATGTCAATCTTTCAGTCTGTGTGTGAGACTGAGTTACTAATGATGAAACCCATCCAAAACAGTTTGAAGGATATAACAGTGGGTGTAGAAAGTAATCTGAGGTACCTGATCCGAATGCCCAGTCCTGCTTTGTTCTAAGATATTGTTCCACCCCAAAAAGCAGATTTCTAACATTAGTTAGAAATTAAATGTACTTTTAAGTTCATAAATACTTTTAAAATACGGAGAATCTGAACAGACAGTGTATTGGGTTTGTGTGGCAAGGTTTTAGTAGCGGGGGGGCTACAGGGGTGGCTTCTGTGAGAAGCTGCTAGAAGCTTCCCCTGTGTCCTATAGAGCCAATGCCAGCCGGCTCCAAGACGGACCCACTGCTGGCCAAGGCTGCACCAATCAGCAACAGTGGTAGGGCCTCTGGGATAACATATTTAAGAAGGGGAGAAAAAAAAAAATGCTGTGGAACAGCAGCCGGGGAGAGGAGTGAGAATATGTGAGAGAAACAACTATGCAGATGCCCAGGTCAGTGAGGAAGGAAGGGGAGGAGGTGCTCCGGGCGCTGGAGCAGAGATTCCCCTGTAGCTCATGGTGAAGACCCGTGGAAGGGACCCATGCTGGCGCAGTTCGTGAAGAACTTCAGCCTGTGGGAAGGACTCACATTTGAGACGTTGGTGGAGGACTGACACCCATGGGAGGGACAACACGCTGGAGCAGGGGAAGAGTGTGAGGAGAAAGGAGCGGCAGAGACAATGTGTGATGAACTGACCGCGACCCCCATTCCCCGTCCCCCTGCACTGCTGGGGGCAAGAAGGTAGAGAAAATCAGGAATGAAGTTGAGCCTGGGAAGAAGGGAGGGGTGGGGAGAAGGTGTTTTAAGATTTGGTTTTATTTCTCATTACCCTACTCTGATTTGATTGGCAATAGATTAAATTAATTTCCCTGAGTCAAGTCTGTTTTGCCCATGATGGTAATTGGTGAGTGATCTCTCTCTGTCCTTACCTCAACCCATAAGCCTTTCGTTATATTTTCTCTCCACTGTCCAGCTGAGGAGGGGAGTGATAGAGCGGCTTGGTGGGCACCTGGTGTCCAGCCAAGGTCAACCCGTCACAGACAGACAAAATTAATTTAGAATAAGATGCCAAAGCTGTAAAAAAGACGTCCAAAACACATTAGAGACCAAGGCAGGAAGGGAGCCTGGGTTGCTTCTCTTCTTCATTACCTCCTTTCAGCAGGTAGTAAGAAAATTCAGGCTACAGATTCACGTATGTCTCTTTTCCTTTCCCCGCAGTCTCAGAAAAGTATGTGCTTCTTGACTATCTTGTGTGTGTGTGTCCATTTAACACCAGGGCTTGGGGTTTTTTTTTATTTCCTTTTTTAAAATCCGTGTTTTTACTTATGAAGATGAAAAAACACTACCCCTGTGGAAGTAGCCTCTTGCAGAGGCCAGTGTCACCAAGATGGAAGAACTTACACCTCAAGCAGATATTTTATGGTTGGCAAAAAAAAAATAAAAAAAGAAACTGAACTTGCTAAGCCACGTGGGAGAAATAGACTTTAATAAGGGCATAGATTCAAGTCTGCCAATTCCCTGCCTGAATTTATTTCAATGTCAGCAAAGCACATTTGTGTTGAACTTTTTCAATTGCCTTGAGTTCAGCGCAAGATTAGTCTTGCACTAATCTTTGAAACTGGAAATGACCTTAACATTTACTTCTAGACAAACTCGGACACAAATATGCGAATCATTTGAATGTCAGACAATTACCTCTACCCTCCTGTGTGTGTGCGCCCGCATAAGTAAATAAACAAGGCCTTATTTTTTGTCCTGTGAAAGAGCCTGTGGAAGCTTTTTTCAGTGTTAGGATGACAAATTGAGTATTTACTTTCCTATAGAGGCCATCAAAATTTGCCTGCATTTAAATCCCCCTCCTCATTTTCAGCTTCCTCTCCATCACTTCACATTGTCTCCAAGTGAACAACATATTTCTGTCTTCTGCATTAGATTATGTATATGACGCATATTGAAGCAGGAGAATATAAAATATATGAAGATTGAACAAAGAATTCAGTAAGGCTTTCCATGGTCTCAGACAAACCAACCAGCTGGTTACTCTACATCACAACCGTGCTTCGACCTTGTGTTAACCAACAAACTGGTTCCCAAAAGTGGGGAATCTATTAATGCAGAAAAACCTCAATAAAAAGTTATGACCCTTATCCTGACCCTTTCAGCTTTCATATCTAGCACTACCAGGCCTGCTCCAGGGCTCTGCAAAAATTTCAGGATCTGTCTGCACTGATCACACTACAAACCCAACACCTTTCCTTGTTAGATATTCCTAGTGCCAGTATGCCTTTGAGTAGTTCCAAAAGTGGCAGGAATATGTCTGGTAAGTCCAATAACCTGAGAATCAGTCTCAAATTCCACTGGGTATATAAGAATATGCTTATTTTCTACTTCTGCCACAAAGCATTTAATCATATGCTTAACTTGGAGTCCCATCAAAAGCAATTACTGTTAAGTGTGTGCTTAGATACTCAACTGAACTTTCTGAAGACTCATGACCTTCAGAAAAGAAACCTAAGTTTTCACTTAAGGTATTTTTTGCCTTTTTGGGGTGAGAAGTGATATGTGACATGCAAGTTAATGTCAACTCTTATAAATTAATTAACTATAAGTGAATAAAGATAATTCAGGCTGTAAAGTGAACATTTATTGAATCAACAGCTCCATCCCCTTCTTTAAGCATTTGTTTGAGCGGCTGTAAGTGTAGGATACTTACCCTATTTCCTTCTTTTAAGGTATCTGAGCTGTTCTCTCTTAAAACTCTTGAGCAAAATTCCCTTCCAATAGGGTAATTATTATCTCTCCATGAGTCTAAAAGAGAATGGCCAAGTACTCGCATTGAAAGGTCAAATGTTTGTTTCTTAAAACACCAACAACATAGCGTCCTAGTTCATTCAGGGATGAATAATGAATATTGTTGGAAATGAAGTAAATTTTAAAATACATAATAAAGAGAAATTTCAGGGGGACAGAGGTACAATACAGAAATTACAGTGGCCTCTGCTTGTTGCCTTGAGACTTGATTGTGACAACAATAGATTGATGCAGATCCCAGTTTGGCAATACCTTTCAATACCTCTTAGCTTTAAGCTTGGGTCTTCTTTTTTTTCTTTTTTTTCTTTTCAATGAGGGAGAATAATCACATATTAAAGCCTAACTATGAAATCTTGGCCATATAGAGTGCCCTGATATGAGCTGTGAAGAGACCATTTCATATTTCTGCATGCAGCTAGTCTACAGTCTTGATATTAAGAGTAATCTTTGTTCAACATTTTCAGGAACACTCAAATATCAACAAATTCTGAGTGCAAATCTATTTGATGGATACAGAGAGATTCAGCTTTCTCAGTTACAAACTAGTTAGACAAAGCAGTCCATGTGAACTTGCTCTGATGTTAAACATATTTTAATGTCCTCATAACAAACTGCAATCATTTATTAGATGTCAGTTTAGTCAAAGGAACCACTGAATCAGCTGTGGGAAGCAAACTATAAGGAAAATGGTGGAAAAAGTGACTGTAGAAGCTAAATACATCTCTATGGGATTATATTCAATGTAATAATGTTGCTTAACATGTCTTTTTATACTCTATTATAACAAAATGTCCTGTTGATTAAAATACAGTTTAATTCAAAAAGAAAAAAAAAAATATTGCCACAGTTGTTTCTTAGTGTGAAAAAATAACAGTCTCTGATAGTCCAAGGACTAAAGAGGACTAAAAGAAAATTGAGTGCTAGGAAGGAGTCACAAGCTAGAGTCATCCTTGGCTGCACATTGAGGTTAATGACTTTCCAAGGAAAGTTTCTTACATGGACTTGTGTGTGCTTGATCCTACTCCTATACCTAATTCATTATTATTTATTTGTCTTATCATAGTACCATGAAGCTGCACTGCCAGAGCAGGATTCTCCTGTCTTAGGTACTGTGGAAACACACGCTGAAAAGGCAGATCTTCCCTAAAAAACTTAAATGTAAAAAGAGACCAACGACAAATGAATACAATTACCCTGGGAACTAGAGGAAAAGAAGGGGATAGTACTGTTCAGTATGACAGGACACAGTCTCATCTGAATTTTCAGAGGAAACACACGCATCTAGGAATACATTTACCCATCACAGCTACATTTACCCTGACAACATCCTGTCTTCCTGTCTATCTAAGGGGTAGGAAAACATAACCTGTGGAGGATTCCTATATCTATTTACCAACTGCTCATGGAGTTTAGGTCATGAGCTTAAACTAGATGTTGGGCATGTCTAAACATACCTAACACAGCTAAAGCTAGAGAAGATGAATCCCAAGTGATGGGAATTTGAATGAGAATTTTGCCTTGAAGTCAAGTAGGAAAGGCTGGGGGTTTTTTGATTGTTTTTATTTTAAGGTATGTTAAGATAACTCTTCCCCACCCCCAACCAAGATTCCTTGCCTGAAGGACAATACAAGCAGAAAACGCTGCCTGAATTCATGGATGAGCACAAGAATGGCTATAGAGAATGAAGATAGCCCAGAGGGATCACAGGAAAGGATTAGAAGCTCTGTTCTGACCTTGCTGAGCTTGAACTGGTATATAATCACACACAAAGATGATGATAGTTTGCCTGGAGGAAGATTCTGGAGTAGAGAGATCAATCTCTGAGCTTCCTGCTTAGAAATGATGAACATTTGTTTGAGATTTACCTACAAGTGAGTGGCAGATCAAGATCAAGAAGGACCAAGGAAAACACCCTTATGAAATCCAGGAAATATTTAGCAGATAGGAGGAGGATACAGGGTGGAAACTTGAGTCAGAACTTATTGTCTAATTCTGGGCTTGCTTGAGGACACCATGGCTACAGCTAAACTTACTCTGGTGTAAGTTATTGCTGTCTTTGTAGAGGGGCTCAGAGGTGCTGTAATGCAACTTCCAGCAGACAGATACTGGGAGGTCCTCCTGGGAATTCAGGTGGTTTCCAAAGGTCATGAAAGGTTATTCTCCTCCTTGCTCGTTGGAAGTTGGAGAAGATACTCTGATTCAGAACTGATTCATCTGCTGAGGAAAGTGTTTGCTTTCATTCTTGGAGGTTGTGTCTCTGTTATCTAAATTAAATGAGGAAAAGAAAATTTCTGCAGACCTGAGGTGCCTTCATGAGATGTGATATGAGGTCATGCAAGTGTGTTTTACAATACAATCATATTGTATACAATCAATATTGGCGGAGGTTGTTTGCAGAGGAATAGAATTTTACTGTTGTGGAAAATATTAGAAAGAAAAAAATCACAACCAATACAGAGAACAAAAAGGAACAAAAATGAATAAGGAGAGAAAGGAACTGCCTGGTAAGGTGATCAAACTGCTGCTTTACTCTTGGAGGAACCACTACTACTATAACCAGGTGGAAGGAGGGGGTTTGCCTTCCATTGTCCAGAAGTGAAGGCATCTTCTTCACAAAGCAGCAAAAGAGGTGTCAGGCCTTGTCTCTCCTACATCACCATAAAAGTTGGACCCACCCAGACTTAGCACAGTAGCATCCCAGTTTCCACTGAATCTGTTGCAAGGCCTTGCGTACTTGCACTCTACAGCCACATCACCCAGCCACGAGCTATTCGGCTGCTATCAACCACGGAGTGGCTGCAGGCACTACCAGCAACAGTGGCAGAACTGCAGAAAGCAGCAGCAGCTACAGATACCGGTAGCGATTCCCACATCTGGGTTTAGAAAAAATGCAAACAGAAATGAAGGAAAATCTCTATTCATTGTCCCCTGGCCTTGTAGGCTAGGATACTAATCACGCCTATCTAGCACATCCCTCCACCATTTCACACCAAGATCCCACTTGCACATCATTTATTTTCCCCTCTGCTTATCACCCAAAGTCTCATCTCTCCATTACCCTAGTTTTGTCCTCTGCCTGCAAAAAATACATCCTAGCCTCATCACCATCCCTTTATGTACTCGCCCTGGACCCTGTCCCTACACCCTCACCAGGAAACACAGGTGTTGGCACCACCTGTGTCCATCCCACCAGTAACAGAATGGACTGGGAAGCTGTGGCAGTTACAGCTCATTACTCCTGATGAGCTGAGCAGTGTTAATCACTGCCTGGCTGATCAGTGTTTTTGAGTTGTTCACCCAACGGCACCTCCAGGGAGGTCAGGATTAGTAGCAGATTGCTGCCTGCCTTCCCGGGAAATGTCACTTTGCAGCTCCTGTAAAAGCCTCCCAATGGGATCTTTCAAATTTTTCATTAGGGTTTTTATACCCCCGGTGCTATGTGTAACTATGTCTAGAAACACCTGATCTACAGATTTTTGTTCATGTGTACCTAGAAATAAACATCCACAAACACATGCATGCACCCACACATCCAGAGAAGAGGCACCGGAGCACTTTAAGCCACTCTAAATCAGGTTTGCTGTCATACTGTCTTCAATCCCATCCTTTTCCACGTGGTATCATTCCCTGACTTGCGTTATCAGTACAGGATAATGACATAGCTCAGGAAAATGGACTGGCCAAAAACTAGCCTCACTCATTTCTAACTGCATCAGCTCCCTGAGCTAGCTCACTGCATGATGTTGCATAAAATATCAACCTTTATAACAAATCTGCTAGTGCCAGCTCGAAGATGAAGGTAGGAACATGAGGCTGGGGGTGAAGGAGAGAGAACGACTGCAGTAGCTCTGGTTTAGATTTGCTGAAGCATTGTGGAATTGCACTCTTAGAGTGCAGTTAGGGTTGCATGGTGATTTATGCTTGGGAGCGTATGTGATAATAAATGTGGCAGAAAATCTTGGACAGAAAGAAAAAGTACTCTTAATAAAAGCTTTAGGGAATGACGGTACCTGCTCTGTCTGCAAAGTATCTAGCACACAATATCAGTCAAAAAAATAAAATAAAAAAATGAGCAGGTGTCTCGAACTGGGGAGGTTGGCAAGGGAAATGTTCACAGCCTCAGAAAGTTCACAGCCTCTGTGTGTGGAAATGAGGTGTGAGCCCTGCCATCAATTTGAACTGTAGCACAGTTGATCAAATACAGCGAACATGCTCATGTTCAGGCAGCAGAGACAGAACCAGATGATTCACAGCCACATGGTTTTCATCCTATTAAATGGAAATGAAGCATCCCCAGCTGAGGAGCCAGCTCAGGGGAGGATTGCGGCTGTGGCCGTAAAATAGTAACAGGTGAGTGATTTTCCAATTATTTAAACAGCAGCGAATGGGAAGGGCTGCCCACCCACTCAGAGATGCCATGCATGCTGTGGCCACAATCACACTTCCAGTAGGAGTTATTTACAAACTTTTATAAGCTCCCTCAGTTCAATGCATGTTTAATCTGGAACTTTAGGGCTATGGGATATATGGACTCATCTGGATCCATAACAACCTCTCCCCTCCCCAGAGAAAAAGTTTGATCATACTGGAGACCCACAGTGGGGGGTCTCCTGATCAAGGTCCAGTCTTCCAGAACCAGTGAAAAGTTCATCAAGATCAAGGGAAATTCTTCTATCGTCTTCCATCATCTTTGGAGCAGGCTCTTAATGAAACCATCTGTTCCAATCCATCTTCACAATAGAAAGCACAATTTCAGAGGAAATTTGAGGCCATTGCTCTTCTTTGCCTTTTGTTTTTCATCCTTCACCATTTTCCCTCCCTCAGGCAAGTAATAAGAAGTCCTTAGGTGCCACAGAGAGATGACGGGTGAGGTGCAACCTGGAAAGTATGAATGATGCTCCACCTTCTGGCTCTTGCCACCTCCATGGAAAGGTCTGCATTAAATGCTGTGAGGATCCTGTGGGTTTGTGAACACAGCCCGGAGCTAAAGCTGTCATACCTGGACAAAGGTGAGCAAACAGTAGAGTCTGCAGCTCCTGTTGGTGGTCCTACCCCACGTTACAAACTCTGTCTGCAACCCTGCAAGTGCTAAGATATCTCCAGGTTACCATGTTTGGAGGGGAAGATGACTCACTCTTCTTGACACCTATTATTGGAGGAAGAATTCTCTCCGCTATTGGGGGCACCCAATTCTTTGGGTGTCTTAGGCAGTCTTTACAGGGGTCCAGGGCTCTAGAAGGAATCTGCTCTGCTCTAATAGCTCCAACAAAGAGCCAAAAATCACCTCCTTACTCAGTTGGCGTTCCTGGAATTGGTATTGATGCTCCTTCCTGATATGAAAAACACACTTCATGGGATGTGGAGTTTACCGAGGCAGGAAAGACCTTGGATAGAAGTATCAGATTTGAACCCCCTGAGGTAACCAACGGCATGATGAAGCAGAGAAAGGAAACATCACATCTCACCTTATCTCAAGGCAAACTGTAGGGTGGGGCAAGGAGAGATGAACAGAAGTGACAAAGTAGAAAAACAGTTGATGCACAAAGCAATGCTATGATCTAAGCTGGGCATTAGAAGAAACTGTGGATACGGAGCATGCACCAGCCCTACCAGGATGGCTAAATATGTGATGGCACAGGAGCAATAAGTGTGTCCTAAAACTATTGCTGAGGTGATAAATTCTTAGCAGGAGTGTAGGTACAAACACACAAAGGGAAATGCAGGTATTGTAAACCTACCTGTTCGGTTGCATCACCTTGCCAGGTGCAGGGCAGTGCTGAGTCAGTTTTCTATGAATTTTGATATCTCTTCCTTAGGAAGTTGCTGCCAAAGCTCACGTACCTTCAATCAACAGAAACAAGCTGGCACCTTGTACTGAAATACGAGCTAAACAAAATCAAATCAAATGAGATCAAAACTATACAGAAACAAAACACCTCCCACAAAGCTTGACCATCCTCAACTCAAGATTCATATAAGCAGGAGAAATATTGTGACTTCTTTTTCACAGCTCGTTCTATCCTTCTGTCTAGGTGTGGCAAACGTAATTGCTGAAGACTTGTTGCTGCTGTTTCCTTCTATGTATATTCTCCTATCTTTGCTGATTAGATGACACATCAGATTTTTTTTTGCAAATGGAAACATTTCAATTTATCTAGCTGAAGGCTTGACTGAAAGCCAACAGGAGTCATTCGATGGGTGAAAAGATTTTCAGCCTTTTCTTTTAATCCACCTTCACAGACCGTATAGGACTGCTCTGCTAGGCCAACAAATGACCTGTTATCTATGAAGGTACTGTATAGGTACTGAAATATATATACTGAAATAGTATTGTTGTAGCTTTTTGCATAACACATATTATCTGCAGTCAAAGAGAGAGACATCATCCCACCTATTTGAAATCAATATCTAAGGATGGGATGAATCGTACTTCCAGAGGTGCCAAAATCCTTTTCTGTTGACTACTGAGAGAACCTAGACAACGACCTTAGATCGGGCACTGAGATTTTAGATGCATCTACATAAATGAGTGGTCTTTTCTGTAAATTCTCAAGGCTTTCTGTTACTTTCACTAGTCAAAGGAGAGCTTTCCGTTCCTCAGATACTCTCTGCATGATAGCCTGTGAACCAAGCCACATACTGCTTTACAGACATAAAGTGATAATGTGATTTTTTTCTGCATTCCTGGAGCAGAAGGGGTCGTAAATGCTGTACTCTGCTTTTTTCCTTGAAGCTGCAGTAGGTAAGGCTATGAGATCTTAGCAGAGAGGAAACAAAGTTCAAGAACACTCAGTAGACTGTGTTTGTCCAGTCATGTCATGTGGGAGTGATGCAGAGTTAAACTCTCCCCTGTGGTGGAGATAAAAAATTGTCAAGTTGCAGCATGGACGTATATCCCTGTTGTCAGGGGCATCGTTTCCAAATAATGTGTTGCTTTAGGTCATTCTTAAATCACACTGGCTGCTGAAATGACTAGGGTATATAATGTGAACTGAGAGACTCATGGATATCCTTACTGACAGCAAGAATATTACCTTATTTTTTTCTGCATTAGTGGTCATAAAATACGTTAGGATTGTGATACGAACATGTGAATTGTGAGTTGGATTTCACTTCTGACTCTTTTACATTTACCTGGAGTAAATGTAAAATTTACTCCTAAATTGTCCCTCACTCCCTAAAGTGTCAGTTGAACTTTATTATTTCCACAGTTCCCTTTGACATGGCTAAAACACAGACAAAGCATGAAAGCTCATCACAGAAAAAAAAACCAGATTTGGGGTCCCACCGAAGTGAATAGGAGTCTTATCCACTGCCTTAGATGGTTGTGAGAAAGCCCTTGAGTACTCAGTTTCAGAAGTAGTCAGATCCTTTTCAGGCTCCTAAGTGAAGAAGGAAATATTTTTGCAGCCTGGTTGGTTAGAAAAGTGGATGAAAGATTCTTAATGTGTTTTTGCTGTGTACTCAAACTTGGCTCAAATCTGCACAGATCACACCTGAGACCCTCTGTTCAGCCAGTACATTTCTGTTTTCTGTTTACTGTGACCCTCTGTTAGGTCTGCCAACCTGCCTTCCACTGTTGTGCATTGAAGTAACCTTTCTTTGAAGCTAATAATAAAATAAATGTGAGTGTAACAATGCAAAGAATGTTGTATTAAAACCCAAAAATTCTCGTTGTTGACCTTTTGCAGTTAACTTAAAAAGCATAACAAAGTCAATATGCTGTCAACAGTTATCTTTGAAAATCCAGCTGGGATCAAAAGACAACAGATCAAAAACTGTCACTGAAATCAGTGGCACAATACTGCTGGTGAACAAGCTGACCTAATATTTACAGGTCATTTTAAACAATGATGATGGCCTGATTCTCCCCCCAATATGATCCCTTTGCATCTAGGTTGCATTGCAAATATCCTGGATATTAGCCATATGTCTCCATCTGATATAAACCTTCGGCTAGGGGCTAGCTGGCATAATTGGATGATATATCGCCTTCAACTGCTGGATGTGGCAGAAAGATACATGAAGACATGTGAGATGAGAAGGCCACAGGCAGAGCTCACTGGGTAAATGAATGCTTCCTTGAGGATCTTTGCTAGCTGGTATAAGTCAGTTGTCCCAAGGGAGAAAGAGCATTTACAAAAGCCACAACCATAAGTACCTTCAGAATAAAACATCACACATAAAGGCTTTGATATGGAAGTGTTTACATCCCATGATTGGAGTCTGAGCTTTTAATTTACTGGGCTTGGTCAGGCCAAGCAGAGCTGCTGGAGGTCTGCATGCTTGCAAAGAGTCCCCCGACCTTCCCTCAAATAAAATATCCAAACATATTTATTGTGGCTTGTACCTACTAATATGAGCTCTGCTAATGATATTTTAACTACAGCTAATAACAAATGTACAGATACTGGGTCATATAAGTCCCTAGGTGCATAAAGACATCAGAAAAGTGGAAGTGCCTTTTATCTATTTGCAATTCATGGCAAAGAAAACTTAATGAGATTAAAGCCAAAAGGCACAACTGGTAATTTTTTTTGTGTGCTGAAGCAAAAAATGCCACAGTAGGGCAAGTACATGTGCTGTGCTGTACCTATCTTGAAAATCATGACAGCAGAGAGGGGATTTGGACTGATTTATTTTTTTGTAAAGTGTCTCAGGAGTTTATTCTTTGCAAGAAGGACTATACTCAAGAGCATTAACAAGGCGTAAGCAGATGTGAACATCACTGTAATTTCCTTCTTCTGTGGTTTAGCTGTTGTCAAGATGTCAAAAGCAGGTGGAATAGGGTAAGCTGCTTTGAATTGGATGACCCAGAAGCTCCAAAATTTTAAGAGAACAGGACAACTTAACAGATATATACCTTCTTGACAAATATAACCATGACTCAGTGGAAAGATTTAATTCATTGCTTAAGTAAGGTTGGACATCGTTAGAGGACATTTTGGGAATGTACTTCAACAATCCATGAAATACATTCAGGAACACAGCTGCAGTGGAGGAATAAAGCATTGGCAATTATACTGAGGCTTGAAAAAGATACAAACTGGGTATATTGTATGAACGTAATTTTCATCAATTTATTCACTATGCACTAGCAAGGTATTTAAAAAATGAGGAGAAATTATTTAAAATGAGTGTTTAGGTATGGATTTAGGCAACAGAAATGAGGTACCTTAGTCCATCTATCTAAACTTTGCATGAATTTTCATTGTAACGAGCATATGGAGATCCCAGAAACAGCACTAGAACTTAAGGGTGTTCAACACCTCTGAAAACTAGATCATTTTAACTGTGTGCTAAATATAAGAATGGGTGCCTAGCTTTGTGCATCCCTGTTGAAAAGTTTGGCCTCCGGTCATAATTGCTTATGCAAAACGTATTCCAAGATTAAGAACACCCAAAACAATGGGGTTTAATGACAAAGATAACTAACTGACTTGATCTAAACTCACAGGGGGTCATCATTTCTAAAATGCACTGACTTGGACCCTTAACTATGAAAGAATGTACAATGAGGGCTGCATATTTTAAAATCCTAACCTTAATGAATGTAGGAGTTAATACGTAACTACCTTCAAATGAGGGGAAACAAGGGCAACAGTTCTCAAGTGTTAAGCAACAGTTTTCCCTCTACTTTTTGAGACTAGAAGATGGTGATGAAAGTGGGGGCTAGAGTGGAATGAAAAGAGAAAGTAGTGAGGATTTATTAAATAAAAACATTGAAAGCACAAATACATCTGGTTGGTCACCATCTGAAGCACAGAATGAAGCGTAGGGCAAAGCTTGCTTTGAAAGATAAAACACATGCTAAGAATTATGTTAAACTTTACCCTTTGATAGTGTTATCTGACATTATGAATCTGTGCTGCATCACTCTGCCCTTCCCAGACATTGCCCTTTATGTTGTAGAGTGTCAAATCTCTTTGACTATGTCATCATAAGGATTTTCCCCTGACTGCAGCCAACAGAGAGGCCCGAGTCTTGCAGTAAAAAGAGAATAAAAGGAAATCTGAATAAAAAGCAGGAAAAGCCAGGGTACAGAGTGGGAAGAACAGATTAAACGAAAAAGTAGAGAAGGACTTAGGTGCGGAGTGACCTTTTCCACATTTCTAGGGCTGCAGCACTGCAGGGTAGCAGTTAGATCCTAAACTGTTGTCAGGCTGATAGAGAGAGACCCAGATTCAGCCTCTCTTCACAAGGATCCCCAAAGGCAGGATCCCTCTATAATTGGTGGAGACCATCCCACAACCTGAATAACATGGAGATGCCTATAGAAGAAGAGGTACTTCTCTTCCTTTGCTAGTTTTGAGAACAGAGGTGTATTCATGCGCAGAGTTCAGCACTGATTTTTGAGGCATGGATCATGACTTTTTGAATATAGGTAGTTGTCAATACTGAGACAACCTGAAAGGATTCAGAGGCTTTCAAGGCAGGGTTGGGGTCTCTTTTCTCATTACCATCTTGTGTTCTGAGGGCTAAAGTGTCACAAATAGCTACCAGAAGGTGACAATCATCTGTTCGGTGAGAGGAGGAAGAATACTCTTGTTCTGCAACGACCGGCAGACTCATTCCAACTAGCAAGTATAAGACAAGGACAAACTAATATATTATTATTATTCCTCAGCTGGGAGGAGGAGGCACCTTCAGGTGGTTACTCAGCATTGAAGACGTTGCAGATGTCTGTCTCGCACTGTGGCAGGAGAGGATCCCAGAGTGAGTGGCCTTCAGAATGATGTGCCGCACAAAGTTAGATGGGAGCAGTCCTGTATGTACTCTGCGGGGTTGCATGTGGTCAGCTCATTACTACCATAGAGGCACAGAAATACAGAAAAAAGGTCCAACAAAGAAATGTTTGAGACAATACTTGCTGTAAAGTCAAACAATCTAAATAAAGAATACAGACAAAGGGGCTTTTTAACTTTTAGGTGATCTCACCCCAAGGGAGCTGAAAGCAGAAGACAGATAGATGCTCAGTAGGCAGAAGAGACTGAGCTCCATGTTGCCATGACTACGCTGCTACCCAAGAGAGATGCCTGTATCCACACAAGGTAGATTTTTACTGCTGGTCGCAGTATGGACAGACTTCACAATCTCACAAAAACCTACACCTGGAAATGAGCCAGAATGTCCCTTTGGTAGAACTTGTCTTCTTCGACCTGTTCCCAGCTTGACATCCAAGGTGGTAAGCATCCCAGCTGAGTTTCAAACAACATTTTTTGAAAATAATTCATTAAAGATCTGTAAATTGGCCCTACTACCCCAGACTGGCTGAGATCCTTAAGGAAACATCTGATAGTTATGTGGATAACATTAGCACTAAAGCAGAAACAAAGCACAGATCCCTGAGATATCAGGGGCACCAAGGGAAGAAATCCAGACACATACAATCCTGTGGGAGCACACACTCCCACCCCGAGTCCCCATGAAATCCCACATCTCTTTGGTGAGAGCTTTGACATTCCACTGTTTTCAGTTATGACATTTTGCGACAACCACTCCATGTGCAATGTGCTGCTGATGGAAAAATTGAAACAGAGCAAACTAAGGGAGAAAATAAAATTTTCTTTAAGGTCTGAATTGTTGCGACTGACACTATGTAGAGCAAGACACACAAATGGCCGCTAGGACCCACACTACAACCAGGTGGGGTAACTTTCTGCAGCAAAAAGATATTTAGAATGAGCCTGAGAGAAAGCTAGGCTCATTGTTTTTCCATTGTTTTTGTCATACACATAGTAGTTCCATAAATTGGCAATTTTATGTACAGATATTACATCTTTACGTGCATTCTATTTGAAGAGTGCAAGGGATACAGAAATCAATCCGAGAAGTTAATTTTAGACTTAAAAATCCAAGTTCATTTTATATAAATTCCCAAGTGGATTCCTCTTTCTTACTGTCAGGAAATTATGACAAATGATACAAGAAGGTAAGCTTAATATCAGGACAAAATGTAGGCAGTTATAAGTCTTTCAAAATTATGGCGAGATTTTCATAAATCTTAGGTCAGACTTTTTTCAGAGCACTGTGCTTAGGAGAATAAAATCATACCGTGTACCTTGAAAGGGTACAACAAAGTGTAATTAGGCTTATCTGAAATAAAAGGGATATGTATAAAAAATGCCAGTAGTCAAACAAATATATTGTGTAGCAGTGCATTATTTGAAGATTGAGTGGTTAATTCTATCGGAGAAATACAGTTCTCATGCCAACATGGGAATTATACAGATCTACCCTGCTGGAACAGATCACAGTTCTGTCAGAGATGGTTTTCTTTGACTGGAAAATGGATGGTTTAAAGGGAAAGTGAACACACTCAAACCCCTATCAAGGGATCAGAGTGACATTTGCATTTCAGCTTTCATTTTAACTAAAAAATCCATGTTTTGATGTTGTAAATATTACTATTCAGTAGAATAAATGCTTAAACCAAAACATATAATATAGCCTTTTAAGAATGATCTTTCAGTCCTGGTCTCTATAAAAACCCAACCCAAACAATAGCAGTCCAACAAATAAATAAAACCCAAATGGCTGATAAAATAAGTCCATCCATGGGAATTTAAGAATCAGTCCTCGTCAGAGAGCACCAGGAAAGCCAATATTTTTGAAAGCCACTAATTATATTTGGAACATAGCACATTCTGAAATTCAGCCTTCTTCAGGGTGTGTCTAGCTGAGCACCTAATACCTGAAGCACCTTCAATAATTAATTGCTTTTCCAAAACCTGGATTAGGAATTCAGCAGTTTCCAGTACTTGCTCAAAGTCAGGACAACAATATCTGGTCCTTTAAAGAGATTTCTTTCTCATGCAACACTCTTCTGAGATGCATGAATTGGGATGTAACCTACAGTTTTCAGAGTGGTACTGAAACTTATACTGAGTTTGGAAAGCTTCCAGCAGTGTTTTAGGTGTTATCACAGTACAAACAAATCCAACAGTAACGAACCTTGTTTGCTATTAGACATATTTTTTAAAATAAATGTGGAGGAAAAATTGTCAGCAAATTGAACCATGTGAGGCTTTTTACTTTCCTCCTGATTTATAGCTATAATGACCCTGCAAATTTTAAGCTAGTATCAAATCCCTGCAAAATCTTTATCCGTCTTAAACCAAATAATTGTCTTCTGCAGTAATACCAATTTTCCTCTAGGCTTGCAGGTTTTGATAGAAAGTTCTTTTGGATGCTAATTTATTTGGTTATATTACAGTGAGATAAATCTGTTTGCAGCCAATTTCTGGTAGGCCAAAGGAATATAAAACCACATCACCAGTGTATATTACAGAAACATTATGAAGACTAGAAAGAGGAGGAGGAAACTACAGCAAAATGGTCCTCCTGAATATATGGGATCCTCCCAAGTAACAGGATTATTCACTCTATATGGCTGTGCTAAGGGCTACAAAGGACAGTGGAGATTAAAGGGTAGGCCAGGGAGGCTCAGGGGATCAGATTTATTCTTGAGCAGTTGCAGCTCTCCAAAAATTTGGCACCTTGCAAGGTGGTTATGTGGACTCTCAATAGCTGATGTAGAGAAATAAGCACCTCTGGAGGATTTGTTTCTCATCCTAAGGCAGAGGTCTGTGGCAGGTAGATAATTTTTCATCAGAAAATAGATCTAGCTAACACTGTTCTTCTCATTTCTAGCCTGTTTTTCATTCAGCTTTAATTTACACGTAATTTAAATATTCCTTTCCACGAAGAAGTTAGCAGTGGGCCAAAAACCCACTTGTAGCTCAGCCGTCACAACACCTGGGCTGAAATCAGGACACCAGCCCCCATCTACTTCCAGACTTTTGTCTTCCCCCTGGCTCCTCAGGTACCTCTGCAGCTTTCAAGGCTGAAATAGCAGCAACATCCTTCTCTCTTTTTCTTTTACAATCTGTTGGAGAAATAGCTTCATTGGCAGCGTTATGAGTTTTACAGCTTTAGTTGTCCTCTTTATGTTTATGTATAGAGGTAAACTTAACTGCTCTGCATAAGCAAAGATGACCAGTGCGAAACTAGGTTATTAATTAACACGTCTCTAATCTTTTTTTCTATACAACATTTTTGCATGACTAACAAATTGCAGAATGATATAGCCATCCTTACTCACATTGATTAGTAAACATGATTTTTAAGCTCAAGCATTTGCCCACAGATGTAGACAGGCTCCTACTTTTAAAAATCTGTCTTCAAGCAACCTAAATTCCACTGACACACGGAATAAATTTCAAATTCCCATGGACCTGCTGACAAGGGATAATTAAACCCTTCAAGTTACCACTGTGAATTCAGACCAGGACAGTGACACTGATATCCTTGTTCCTGCCTGAGTGGAAAAGGGGTTTGTCTAGCCTAAAAAAAAAAACAAACCAAAAAACCCACTCACTTATCACAGCTAAACTAGTATAAGCAGTAAAATATCTATATCAACAAGACTTAGGAGCCAAATCCTTTAACTGGGTGTCTGACTCATAATACTCCATTTAGGAATTGGCTTTTTGTTCCCTTTGGAAAATAAGCTTATATTTTAAAACGTGGATTTTTTTTTTTTTTTTTAAAAGCTCATCTGGAATTTATGCACCTTGTTCTGAATAAACAAAGGAGGTCCAGACTGTAAATCTTCAACCTACTGAGTTTTTTGTGTTGCTCTTTGACAAGCCTTTAGACATAATTGCAGTGACTTCATTGTTCATCCGCAGACGTTTTGGAAACAAGTCATTGTTCCTGGAACTCTGCAGGCTGTGGGAAATCATATTTTTGAAGCTGTAGTGGTCTCAAGAAGCCAGTATTTCAAAATCTTTATTAACCATAGGTAGCTGCTGCTCCAGTAACCCTATTGAGTTCTCCTTCTCCTTTGCTAAGCAACAAGACAATTAACTTGACCTATGTCTTCGTAAATTTGAGTCAGATCTTCAGCAGTTAATTACAGCAAAATGATAGCAACGTTGCACTTAAGGCTGTGCAGTTTTCGTTTCAGTAGGGGTGATAATGTTTTCTGAAAACCTGTATGCACTGAATTATAGCATTAACTTGAAATGGTTATTGTAATCTGTGCAATGATTAAGGTTTCTAGGACAATTTGAAGGTAAAAGAGAAACCTCAGCTGTACTAAGGCAGAAAAATATTTAAATGAATAGTCTAGGTGACAGACAGTTAAGCAGACAGATTCTGGGCCATATTCTGTGCTGATTTGCCTCCCTCGAAGTCAGGGGAAATTTTCCCACAGTAGCTTCAGTTATAAGCAGTACCCTTTCATATACAATGTAACAGGACACTCAAGGCATACTGTTTAAAATTCTCCAGCACTTTAAGTTAAAAATCATGTGATTCCTTAGTTTCTCCCTTTTATGAATAAGTCATAAAGCAAGTTTTTGTCTTTGGGATTATCCTCTTGATGCTCATCGTACAATGCGGTGTTTGCTGCTATTCTGATTTTGCAGCATGTATACTTGAAAAATCCCGCATCATTTGTGAACTGAAAGCAGGAAGTAAGTGGTTTTTGTAAAACCAGTTCTCAGCTGAGAGCTCAGGTACGTGTTCTCACTCATTTAAAAAGGAAATCAATATTTGGACTGGTGGCATGTTATTTAAGTCATATATTACATAGTTGGCTTGCTTTAAACAAATATTAATAAAATATGCAATGACTGTTTCTCCTTGGTAAGTACCTGTAAATTGATCTATGCAGAGGTGTGCTGCTGTGGTTATAGACCATCATATGCTGAAGGAATTTCCTGGTTTTTTATTGAAATAATCTTGGGGTGGTCACTACTCAGACTGCTACAAATGCAGTTCAGCTTTGCATGTTTGAGTTTTAGTTGCCCTTGGCTCTTCAGAGATCCACATCATGGGCCACGGAAAATTTGGCTTTTAAATAAAAGATGCAGCTACACCTGTGTGACTGTATCAGTACAAGCCCTCAGTACTCTGGGGTATCAGAGGGAAACCCACCTGAGAGTACTCAAGTGAAACCACTATTTCACTACTGTAGCGCACCTACATAATATGGGTTTATGCTTATGCAACGCTAGGGCAAGCAATGCAGTTACATCAGTGCAGAAACCTAACGCAGAGGAAAAGCTCTTTACCTCTGGAAGTTGTTCCCTGGAGAAAGCGATGTTATAAAATCACAAAGGGGTTTCTGTGTCCTCTGTTATAGTCAGTGCTTATTAAATTTTAACTCTTCTTGAAGCACCCTAGAAAAGGAGCTACCATAAATATAGCTGATAAAATTTCTAATTTCTTTCTCTTAAACCAACAGGCAGCTTAACGGTGCTGTGCTATTGAATGTGTTGGATCACGGAGCAGCTCCCCAAAAGGCACAAGTTCTGTGCCACTATTGCAGATAAAAGACTGCCCCCAATTTTCTCCCTGTTTCACATATAGGCATTGGGCAATACTGTCAGACAACACCAACTTTATAAAACTAAATTGTCCCTTTTCAGAGAGAACCTTTTACAGAGATGTTGGAGCTGGTTTTCCACCCTTGCATATGGACTCATTATCATGTCTCCTTCCAACCTCATCCCTACCAGTTCTGCAAGGCTTGCTATGATTGGGGTTGTTTAGCCTGGAGAAAAGGAGGCTGAGGGGAGACCTCATCGCTCTCTACAACTCCCTGACAGGAGGTTGTAGCGAGGTGGGTGTCGGTCTCTTCTCCCAAGTAACAAGCGATAGGACAAGAGGAAATGGCCTCAAGTTGTGCCAGGGGAGGTTTAGATTGGACGTGAGGAAAAATTTCTGTACTGAAAGAGTGGTTAAACATTGGAACAGGCTGCCCAGGGAAGTGGTTGAGTCCCCATCCCTGGAGGTATTTAAAAGACGTGTAGCTGAGGCGCTTAGGGACATGGTTTAGTGGGCATGGTGGTGTTGGGTCAATGGTTGGACTCGATGATCTTAGAGGTCTTTTCCAACCTCAATGATTCTATGATTCTATGATTCTATGATTTAGACTTTGGTATACCAGCAAAATAACTTTGCCTCTAGCTGATTACTTTCTGCCTGTGATTTTTTTGGTAAACACATTGTGTGGTCTTTCCTCCATCTAAGTGAAGCATTAGTGCTTCTGACAATGCTACTGCAGGGCTTGTGAAACCAGAATGTGGGAAGAAAGGCTGGTGTTTCACAGGGGAGGGCAAGAGGGGAATGAATTCACAGCAAATGTCAAGCTCTTAAAGGAGGGCTCATAAGAAGCAGTGGAGCTTTGTGGTGGCTGGTGCATCCAGTGTAGAGCTCTCGAAAATGCATAAAGCTACATGACTGCATTGGTAGCTTAAAACTAGGACAATCACAATTCCCAGATACTTACCTAGAAAGAAATAAAAAGATTTAGAAAATCTACCTACTGGCTTTTTGATCTATTGTTCAGCAAGGATTCACTCTTCATTTTATTGTATTGAGATATATATATATATATAAAACCAGTACGGGTAGGGCCAGCTACTGACCCTGGCTGAGGGTCAGTACCAAAGTCCTATCGCTTGAGAATACAAGCTAACATAATAGAACTGGGCTTTTTTCCCTTCTGCATTTTTTTCCCCCAGAGCTTGAAGAATAAACATTCTTCCATTAACTTAATTCATTCCTTCTTCAGTCATGTTTGCGTTCATTATTAACTTCATAAGAAGACATAGCTATGTGATCTTATGTCTACAAAAACCAACTCTCCTCCTGCTCCTCCCCACATCCCGTCATGACTTTTGAAACTTGTTAGCCAATCCCAATCAAATTTCAAGGGGAGGAGGTAGGAGATTCAGAGAGAATTCAATATCCACAAAGGTGGTGAAGTCTGTCGTTGGGCAGAGGAAGGAAGGGAATTAGCACCCTTTAAATTGAAAAGACAGGAAGAACTCACATTAGTCAATTTATTTGGTGGCAGCTGGCCAGCCATGCAGGTACTGGCCCACCGGCTGGCACGCATAGCTCTGAAATTGCCATAACACACATTGTTTCTCACCCGGCACGACACTGAGAGTCTCAGAGGGAGACCTGGAGTTAGTGCTGTGAAGGCACAAATCTATAACAAAGCTGGTTTCGGTAGCTCCTCTGCTCACAGAATGATTTCTTTCATCGTCTCCTTGTTACCAGTTCAGGAATCACATCCATTTTCATCAAAGAGAAGTTACTGAACTTACTCAGGAGAAACCAGGTGAAATTTGGGAAACTTAAATTAGATGACCTAAGAAAGCCCTCTGGCTTTAAATCTTGAGAAGTTATGAAAAAATATACAGATCAAAAATTATTAAAAAGTGAACGCCAAAGTGACCTGTGCCAGTGGATGGTAGAAATTGTGACCAGTTTGGCTGGTCATGGTCATCCAGGTGGTGTACTGAGGCCATGTGATTTCTAGAGACAGTCATAAATAAAAAATATGGACCACATTTTAATATCTCTGATCAGTCTATGGCATCAAATTTCGGAAAAGGTAGCTGTGAAGTACAGAATATTCATTGAATAAGTCACTAATCATGAAATCATTTGCTCAGCTCTAATGATTTCCTTTCCCATTATGCACAGGATTGACAGTGATGGGATTTCAGATGTAATGAACGAAACTTCTACAATAGGGAGCAACTGGGAGAAGCAAATAAGACAAGGCAGCTAATGCACACTTGCACTTTAGCTTTTCACCTCTGGAGACTTGATTTCCAATCTCTTTTAGATCATGACAGGGAAGAGGAGAGAGAAGAAAAAGGGGAAAATTGAAGGCTGCTGTTAGAGTTGTTGCATAATATGCATCCCTTGAGCAGTATTTGCTCAATGCCATCACTTGCAGCCAAAGATCAGAGAGGTGGTAGGTGCCCCATCCCTGGAAACATTCCAGGTCAGGTTGGACGGGGCTCTGAGCAACCTGATCTAGTTCAAGAGATCACCCTGCTCATTACAGGGTGGTTGGACTAGATGACCTTTGAAGGTCCCTTCCAACCCAAACTATTCTACGATTCTATGATTGATTCTATGATTCTATGATCAGTCCCATCAGACACTCTGAGCCCGATGCCCCTGTGTCATCCCAATAAAAGTGTTACCCCTGATTGTCACGGGTGTGAGAGAGAGGAATCAGGCACTCTCTGCATACAGTCCCTTGTGAGACGCCAACAGGGGATGGAGTGTATCAAAGAGGATTGTATCTGACACAGCTCTTTTAAAGAGTTGTTTAGTTTCCCAGAGAAGTGGGAAGCTTGCCTAATCCATAATGACCTAAATCGTTTTGCAATACATTCTTTTAAGTGAGTTTGGCCATGTAGTTTCTCACTGACAAAATCCCTTGATTTTCTAGGGGTGTAGAGAAAGATTAGTGCATAAAAGACCATCTGTCTCCTTGCTGCTGACAGGCTAAAAGATGGTCTTTTTCTTCTCTGTGGAGCAGGTTGCAACCCTCCCAATCTGGAGGCAGCGAGCATTCGTTATCTCTGTGAAGCACTAGCCTGCAACAAGCGTTTCCTTTTCCTGCGATTTGCTGTTGTCGGATAATCACTTGGCCGCTCAATGGGCTTACCTGTGTGTGAGCTTCTGGAGCCCCTCACACCCAAAAGACTCAGACTCATATATCAGGTATTGATGGTTTGGCTTCAAGATTGGATATGATAGTGTCTTTCCACCAGGTACACAAGCTGGCCTCCCAGCAGGAAAGCTTTCCTCCCTGATTACTGATAAAGCCTTTTGGGAAAGAAGTGAGATTTTTCCACCTGTCAGAGGTAGCAAACCAGACATTATTTCCTCTATTGTGGCCAGATCTGTGCAATGAGAAGCAAAGAATTATTTGACTTTTATTATTGCTTACACTACTGTAGCATTTGGAGCCTAGGGTCCTTCCATGCTATGCGCTTTGCAAACTCAAAATAATAACCGCTTCCCGTCCTGGGGGACTGTAGTGTGAATAGGTAAGCCAGGCAAAGAAAATAAATACTTATATTCCTGTTTCAGGGATGGAAAACAGGCATGGAGGGATTGAGCAATCTGCCCAGAATAACATGGGGATATAAGGTCAGAGGTGGGAGACACATTCAAGTCTTTTCCCAGTCCCTTTACTGCCCTTTTTCTCTGCAACTTTCCAGTCGGGGTTGTTCACATCCTTCCACCCCCGGCATGTGCTTACACTTGTGTCAAGAGAATATAAATAGATTTGATAGTCTTTAGCATTTACAACAGACAGGTGCAGGAAGCATAATCCACAGTTGTGGGTTACTCTGTCCCTGCTTTTGGGTGTCTCATAAAAAATATAGTTACTCACCCCCTTACACATCACACATGCAGTGGGTTAGTGTGATATCAAGTTAATATTTAATAGTTGCAAAATGGTATGCTCTCTGCAGGGAAAGATGCTTTCTAAATGTAAAATGTAATCTCATATTTGGTGGATTTGAGCTTTGCACATGTCACTGGATCAGCTGCTGCTACTTCCAGATAGGTTTATCTAGATACTTACAGAGCTAAAAAATTGCATATGTGTATCATTTGGATTGTGGTCTGTATATCCTATCAGCCACATTCAATTGCTTATTTCTGGGGATCAGGTTTTTTCATGAAAAGAAGACTTGGTTTCTTGCCTTTTCCCCTCCCTGCATGATTTTTAGGCATCTTGGTTATCAACATGCTCATTTCCCCATCCATAAAGTAGGATAATAAGATAGGACTGTATCGTGGTTTAACCCCAGCCGGCAACTCAGCACCACCCAGCCGCTCGCTCACTCCCCCCTGGTGGGATGGGGGAGAGAATCGGAAGGATAAAAGTGAGAAAACTCGTGGGTTGAGATAAAGACAGTTTAATAGGAAAAACAAAAGCCATGCACGCAAGCAAAGCAAAACAAGGAATTCATTCACTCCTTCCCATGGGCAGGCAGGTGTTCAGCCATCTCCAGGAAAGCAGGGCTCCATCATGCGTAACGGTGACTTGGGAAGACAAACGCCATCACTCCAAACGTCCCCCCCTTCCTTCTTCTTCCCCCAGCTTTATAAGCTGAGCATGACGTCATCTGGTGTGGAATATCCCTTGGGTCAGTTGGGGTCAGCTGTCCCGGCTGTGTCCCTTCCCAACTTCTTGTGCCCCCCCAGGCTACTCGCTGGTGGGGTGGGGTGAGGAGCAGAAAAGGCCTTGACTCTGTGTCAGCACTGCTCAGCAGTAACGAAAACATCCCTGTGTTACCAACACTGTTTCCAGCACAAATCCAAACCACAACCCCATACTAGCTACTAGGAAGAAAATTAACTCTATCTGGTCTAAAGACCAGCACAGACTGTGTATAGTATGAAATTGAAATCCCTGTCTTAATCATGACACCAAAACACAAGCCACTGTAGCTTTGACGCTCCTGGTAGGCCAGTCAAGGCAAGAGAGTGCTTGTAAACCTTTCTTCTTGGTCCATGTATTTTAAGAATGAGGACAGCTTCAGTCATAAGTTGTTTAATGGAAACAAAGGGGAATTTTTTAACTAGCAAAAGGAAGGCAAGTGCAGAAGACAAGTGGGAAGCCAGGAGAAATGTTCTGCTCCCTTCTAGGTGGAGAAGGGAAAGAGGGTCCAGTGCCAGGTTTTTCATCTGGGGGTTCTCAGAGTTCACACAGCTCATAAAAAAATACACCTCATATGGCAAATCCTCTTTCCCAGGAGAAGATAGCTCTAGCTTTCACCAGCCAGACCTTCCAGTCTCTCCAAGAGAGCGGTTTAATAGTGCTTTTTGTTTCCACCATGCATGCAACATAATGCCATGTCAGAGCTCCCTTCACACCAGCTGCCACAGCTCAGGGCCATGCCCTGTCTTTGGCTTGCTTGGGAGAGCAGCAGAGTCACAAGGCTGTGGTCTTGATACGCCACTGCTTTTTCCTACAGCTGCTCAAACTCAAACCGCATAGTGGTTTTTTAGCTTTCTGGTTGGCTATTTCTTCACAGTTTGCTATTAATAGGAGACTGTGAGAATGGCCGTACTGGGTCAGACTAAAAATCCTCCTAGCCCAGCATCCTGTTTCAGACAATAATCAACTCTGGATGCCCAGGAAGAGCACGGGAGCAGGCATGCATGTCGTCCTACTTCCTCAGAGGACTCGTTCAATCTCTATCAGCTCGTGGCTTAGAGCTGTGCTAAATGAGAGGTGGTGTTTTCATATTTAACTGACCTCAGTGTAGGACATTTTAGTCTATGAATCTCTTCGGTTTCTTCATTCATCGATGTAAATAAGAGTTGGCCCATTACGTCCCCTCCTCACTCAGGCTGGGCACTTCACAACTACTCTTTAAATGCTTAGCCAAACATGTGGGAGAGGCTTTCTGCTGTGCAGAGAAGATGGATGAAGAAAAAAGCTCTGTTTTATGCTGACAAAGCCATACTGCTTTACAGAGAATATAATCCAGGATCTTGCAGCCAGGAAGGAGGAGATGCTGAGTTTTAAATGCCTGCTGACAAATGTGTGAAATGAACAGGTTTGATTTATAACACTTGAATTATTTGCATGCTTCATAACCTATTTGGTAGAAAGGGTTCAAGCCCATTTCAGATACTTTTGTTGCCCATTGTGTATCTACAAGTTTCCTGCACTGTCATATACTCGCCCTCCCCAAGGGCTATGCTTCCACCACTCTTATTTTAAATAGTAAAAATTGTTATTGTTGTGGAGCCGGCAGAAACAGAGTAACTTATGTGCAAACTTGTGTCTCTACATCCATCCAAGAGGGACAGCTGTAGCTCTAATATGGTCTTTCTTTCCTTGCCAGCAGATTAGAAAAGGATTATGGAAAAGGATACCAAGGGGAACCATCATTTCATGTCTGTACTGAGGCAATACTCCAGCTGGCATCAGTCACAATTTACTCTATGTTTTACATGTGGGATCAACAAGGGAGATGCAAAAAGAGAGACCAGGAAAGCCTGGAAGTAGAAAGCATATTGTCTGGCTGTTTTCATTCTTTTATATTTAGTGTGGTGCCAGCCTGCAAGACAGCTACAATGCACACAGGAAGGACGGATTAAGGATTTGGGCACTAGCCGGCATTCTTGTTTCTGCTCTGCCACAGACTCTCCGTGTCGCCTTGGGCAAGCTATTCAGGGTCAGATGTGAAACAATAAAGTGTGACCACACCAAGCAAAGAAACACTGTGAGAGGGATCATTGGGTGAGTTGTGACATCTCCACAGACAGTGCAGAACCATGTAGAGACACAGCTTGGGACTGGGCAGATGGAAAGCTGGTGCAGACACTTCTCAAAGTTGGCTACTTGTAGTTAACATGGCAGAAACAAGGATATTTCCACATCAGACTCCATTGCAAGGCACAAGAAATACCAGACAGATAGAAAGCAGGGAAAGCAGGTTCCTAAATCCTAGGCTATGATCGTGAAAATCTCTGTTCTTCAAATTCCTAAATTCTAAAGGTCTTGCATTGTTTTTAACTTAAAAATTCCTTAGGCATTCAAAAGTTCCAGTTTTGCATTTGCCCCCAGATAGATCTGTGCTGGCTAGTCTGAGAGGCATGACACCCATTCTGTGCCGAAGCCTAGCTAGTGCAGAAACCATCTCTAAGTCTCATGTAGGAAATCATTGCCTTAGGTCTTCTCAGACTGTACCAAATCATTGCCTTAGGTCTTCTCAGACTGTGTCTTCTCAGACTGTACTTAACACAGACCAGCGGGATTGGGTTACCCACCAAATGAAGTCATGACAACTGTTTGTTTGGAAGCATGATTTAAAAACAACAAGCCTAACTTTGTGTAGGATGGAGCACTCACATGGGCTCCATCCCATGGCCCAGATCTGGTGCCACCCAGTCTCCACGTGTCCCACATATGCAGCTGGTGTCCTCATCATTAGGCTGTTCTACCGCACCTCTGGAAACCGTGTCAGCATCCAGGAAGCAATTCAAGATCCACTGGGCTGGAGAGAAAGTATGTGTGACTAAACACACTGCAAAGTATAAAATCTATGGAATCAGGGAGTTGTGGGCTATGAAGGCTAGCATACATATGAGCAAATCCCCACTAATGTCCCAATTTAGGTACCTGAGTTTTCTTTTTTTTTTTTTTTTTGGCACCTTAAAGTCTGTTGAAGTCCTTGGAACATAGGCATTTGTAAAGGCTTTTGCCAGTTGCTAGAGGTTTGGGCTGAACTCTCTTTCCAAGGAACTCAGGTCTTTGTGGAAGGAAAGCTGTTGTGCCAGATAACAGAAAGTGACCTATTTTAAATCCACTACACTGGGCCTGTTGAAGTCAGGGAACTTGTTTGAGGGTGAGAGTGAAAAACTAGTTCCACTGGATACGTTCTTACTGGGAAAAATCTTCCAGATGTAAGATAGTGAGTCATCTGCTAAGGCAGAGGAGAAGTGCAAAGCAGTGCAACTCTTAAAACTTGTTAGCGAGCAGGGCACCTGCACCAGGGAAGGCATTACACAAATGGACATAAGTTAATAGGTCCTTTTTTCCTCCATTTGAAATGTATGATCCAGAAGAAAATATGCAAACATCAGGGCCACCTCCTACCACCCAATTATTCAGAAAGGATAGAGTCCAGGCTCCGTCACAGAGAAGCACTTAGACTTTCTCATCAAAATGTGACTCTCTGGCAAAGTGAATACTCTGGGAGGTCAAATGCATTACCACTCAGCGCAGTATTACTTCCAACAGCCTGAATGAAGGATTAACGAAGATGGCTTGACATTTACCTAGATTCATGTGCAGCTAATAGGGTTGATAAAAGTGCTCCATGAATAATTTATATTGGGTAATTCACAGATGGAAAGATTCATCTTCTTCCCATAAGCAGAAGGGAAGGGGGAGGGTGGGATGTCAGACAGAAAAGATTGCTCTCCAGCTCCATAATACCCTTATCAGTGGAAAGGGAGGTCAAGACTTCCTGGTTTAGTATCATCGTTACTTTCACTAAGGAAGTAATTTTAATTACATGGAAGGTTACAGCCCCCCCTCTTTTTTTGGGGGGAAGGGGGAGTTCTTGGAGTAATTACCAAAATACATTGCAGCTGAGGTCATGGTTGTTGGTACATGGAGGGGCTGAGCACAGTATCAGAGAGTCACAGAATAGTTGAACTCAGAAGATACCTCTGGAGATTGTCTGCTCCAACATCTGTGATCAGAGAAACACCAGCTACAGCAAGTTGTCTAGGAAAGTCTCCAGCTGGGTTTGAAAATCTCTAAGGATGGACACTCCACAGCCTCTCTGGGCAACTTGTTTCAGTTCAATCACCCTCACAGTAAAAATGTTTTTTCTTTTATTTAAATTAATTTCTTGTATTTCAATTTGTGACCATTGTCTTTTGTCCTGCTACTGGGCACCACTGAGAAGAGTCTGGCTCCATCTTCTTTACTCCCCCATCAGGTATTTATACACATTGAAAAGACCCTCCATAAGGAAGATCTCTCAAATCAAAACAGCCTCAGCTCTCTCAGCCTTTCTTTGCTGAGAGATGCTCCAATCCCTTACTTATCTTTGTGGCTTTTTACTAGACAAGTCTCTCTTCTACTGGGGAGCCCAAAACTGGACCCAGCACTCCACATGTGTCTCACCAGTGTTGAGTAGAGGAGAAAGATCACCTCCCTCAACCTGCTGGAAATGATCTTCCTAATGCAGCCCAGGATGCTGCTGCTTTTTTTCTGTTGCTGGCTCATGATCAGCTTGGTGTCCACTAGGATCCCCAAGTCCTTTTCTGCAAAGCTGCTTTTCATTTGGTCAATCCCCGGCATGTACTTGTTCATGGGTTTATTTCTCCCCAAGTGCAGGACTTTGCGCTTCGCCTTGTTGAACCTCATGAGGTTCCTGTCAGCCCATTTCTCCAGCCTGTCAAGGTCCCTCTGGATGGCAGCATATCCAGACCCAGAGGTTCAGCCAGTATTCAGTCCACCTCAGTCTCTGCTCATCCAGCTCATACTTCATCAGCATCTCTATGAGGATCTTATGGGAGAAAGTGTCAAAAGCCTTGCTGAAGTCTACGTAGACAATGATGTCCACTGCTCTCCTCTCATCTATCAAGCCAGTCATTTCATTGTAGAAGTTTATCAGGTTGGTCAAGCATGGCTTGCCCTTTGTGAATCCATGCTGACTATTCCTGATGCCTTCTTGTGCCTTCACGTGCCTGACTACTCCTGAGGTCCTTCACGTGCCTGGAAATGGTTTCCAGGATTAGCTGCTCCATCACCTTCCCAGGGATCGAGGTGAGGCTGGCTGACCAGCTTGTAGTTCCCTGGGTTCTCCTTCCTGCCCTTTCTGTAGATAGGAGTGACATTTGCTTTCCTCCAGTCCTCAGGCACTTCTTCCAATCACCCCAATCATTCAAAGATTATTGAGAGTGGCCTTACAGTGACATCAACCAGCCCAGGGCCCATGGAATTAAGCATATCCAGTTTCCTTAAGTATTCTTTAACCTGATCTTCTTCCACCAATATCCTTGCTGGAAGAGGTCCATTGGTCTTTTTCTCCATACACTTGAAGTGGGCCTCCTTTAATCCTGTATTGTTGACTACAAAGTCATAGAATCATAGAATCATAGAATCATAAAGGTTGGAAAAGACCTCTAAGATCATCGAGTTCCAACCGTCAACCCAACACCACCATGCCCACTAAACCATGTCCCTAAGTGCCTCAGCTACACGTCTTTTAAATACTTCCAGGGATGGGGACTCCACCACTTCCCTGGGCAGCCCTCTTCCAATGTTTAACCACTCTTTCAGTAAAGACATTTTTCCTCACGTCCAATCTAAACCTCCCCTGGCACAACTTGAGGCCATTTCCTCTCGTCCTATCGCTTGTTACTTGGGAAAAGAGACCAACACCCACCTCGCTACAACCTCCTTTCAGGGAGTTGTAGAG
>NW_008794456.1:3941299-3954507 GCF_000699145.1 Aptenodytes forsteri | reverse complement strand
TCCTGTTCCTTTCAGTATTCTTCCCTGCCACTGTAGGGATTGAGGAAAACACTACCTGTGCTCCCGATCCTTCAACCAATCGCCCCAGTGCCCTGAAGTCCACATCACCCTGCACTCTGCTTGCCAACCTTGTCTACCAATTCCTCACTTGATTGCTGGCTGTCATTTCCCAGAAGGGGAAGACTGAAGAAAGGCAGAAGGTATGGTGACCTCCTCAATCTAATGCTACCATCATCTGTTGCGGTGGTATTTGGACTATGGATGCAGTGAGTCCTTGAGTTCACAGGGAAAGGTGAATGTAAGCCTTTGGAGGAGCACTTTCATGTTCCAGATTACAGTTAACAGGAGCAATCATCCACCCTCTCCTGCAGTTCATCTAAGGGGTGAGAACTACCTGTCACTGTGCATCTGGTGTTCTTCAAAATTCTTCTTGTTAAACCTCACAGCTACTTGTAAGAGAGGCTTAGAGAAGAAATGGCTTGCCCAGAGCCAGCATTGAGGTTGATTCCTGCTTGTGGCTATAGCACTCTTATTCAGTTTGGAAGGCATTGCTGTGCGGTTTTGTTCACTACTGTGATCAGACCACAAATCAAGTACAACTTTTAGAAGGATCTTTCTAGATAGTTTTGTAATATGCCCGTGAAGACCACGGTGCCCTTTAAACTCAAAAATCTGGGTTGTACACAGACTAGAATAATTACCTTTTTAATTAGGACAACTCAAAGCAATTAGGTAAAGCAGAGCAAGAATGAGAAGTTTTTTGAGCAAGACGTTGTGTCCCTGCTTCTCCTTTTGATTTCAGTCAGCTTAGTGGTTTTCTGGGTTTCAACAAATTCTGCACAATTTCTTTGTTTTCTTCAGCAGTCTCCCAGTCTTGACCTGTAGCCTTCCAGCTCCTTGCTAACCTCTCAGTGTCTGCATCTTCCTGCGCCTGCCATATCCTTCAGTCTTGAGGTCTTCTTGAGGAGGCCAATTTAGTCCTAAAAGAACTACTCCCTCTCCCTCTGCAGATTTTCATCTGACCCACTCACTTTTTAAAAGCATGTGGCATATGTTACAACTTAAACAAACCAGATATCCTTTGCCATAATCGATCAGCTGAAAAGGCTCTGTCCTGTTGATGTGATATGGCAGCACGCTGGGTTTCACTGGTGATCAAAATGCTCCTTTCCCCATAGTTGGGTTGATTTGTACTCCAATGCAGTCTGAGTATTCCAGTGCAGTGTCCTTGAACCAACTGGCTCCACATCTCCATTCATCTCTACATTACAGCTGAATTTTTGTCTGAAGGTGCATTTAAATGAATGGCAAAATTCCTCCTGCTTTCAACAGAAGCAAAATTTCTTTGCTTGAGTTGAATTTTACTCAGTCAAGAGTTCACACTTGTCTTGGTAAATAGGAAAAGACATAACCAAGCTGGTGTGAGGGATTCTGACCAAACTCCCTGAGTCTGCGGACGGGTTAAAGTCTTCAGGGACATGAAGTCAAGACAACTGCCTCCAAAGCTAGAGTCTGCTTCTAACTCAGTAATAGGGCTTGGACATGCCTTGACTTTAGTGGCACAAAGAGCACACAGCTCTCATGAACATGAATGATACTGGCCCTCCTCTGCCACCATTACGGGACCTCAAAGAACAGTGACACCACCCCTAAGAGTGAAGCTGTTAGAGCTCCATAAAGGGGGTCAACACAGCCTGGGTTGTGCCCACAGACTAGCTGTGAGCAGATAATGCCAATATCGCTAAGAAAGGGAGGAAGCATCACAGCATGGCAAACACTGTTAAACCAGGTTCTGCACAAAAAGCTCTGAATTACGTGGCTTCTAAAGCATGATATTTAATTAGGGGCTGGGCTCCTCTTCTAGAACAAACTGTCGGAGGTACAGAGTCCTTCATGTGGTGCTTTGTACCACTTCAGTTAGCTGAAGCTCTGGCTTTTTGTATATTCAGAAACTGTGCGAGACTGTGTCTGTCTGCATGTGTGACAGTCACTGGCAGCTGCATCTCCTCGAGGACATATTTGTGGAATACCAGCTATTTGGTGCCATCTTGTTCACTTAGTGGGCAAAACAGAAATCACTATGGGACAAACCCAAAACAGGCCTTTCTTCTCCTGGAGGATCGGATGGTAATGCACCTCTCTTGTCTTGCCAGACCACCAACACGAGTAAGGTGAAATGACATGCTGAATGTCCTCAGGAGACTGAGCCTTCTTCACTTTGTCGGATGTGTCATATCCCAGGCAAGGTTTCCACGCTGCTCTGATACTGCATCCAAGGCAAGGATTATTGCTTTTCTGTAAATTATGGCTGCATTTTAATAAGAGTTAACTTCTAGTTCGAGACAGAATTGCTTCTGAGTGCATAGGACCGAATGCAAAGGGACCTGAGATTCAGCTACCAGAGTGGAGAGAGAAATGACAGTGATATGGGAGAGAAAGGAATCAATTAGGTGAAAACTGAAATAAATAAGACAACAGGAACATGTTCATTTCAAGCCAAGTGAAAAATCCTCTTGCTGAATACAAAAATTATCATAGAATCGTAGAATATTTTGGGTTGGAAGGGACCTCTAAAGGTCATCTAGTCCAACCCCCCTGCCATGGGCAGGGACATCTTCAACTAGATCAGGTTGCTCACAGCCCCGTCCAGCCTGACCTGGAATGTTTCCAGGAATGGGGCATCCACCACCTCTCTGGGCAACCTGTGCCAGTGCTTCACCACCCTCAGCGTGGTGAATAAATATTAAATTAAATTAAATATTAAAAATTAAATATTTCTAATTTGGAGCCCTAGGAAGAAAAACAAATAAGAAATGAAGGACCGTATTCCCTAACTGGAGAAGAGATGTTTCCTCACCCCAGCTGCCAAAGCACTGACCCTGGATACAGGAAGCACAGATTTCACCCCTGCTTTTGCTTTGGAGTGTGGAAAAGCCATATCTCTGTATCCTTTAATCCTTCTGCTGTGGGGTATATGGGGCATAGTTGCTTCTGTTATTGCTTTCCCAATTTGCTAGTACATTCTGGGTGTAGATATTAGATGTAGATATTAGGAGACACCTCCACCTACATTAGGAGGTATCTCGCCCCCCGTGTGAGTGTCCCAGCTTATGCTTGGATTCAGGGAATATTGAACACAAAATGGGACCCCTCTGACAGGAGAATTTGAGGGAGAAAATACCACTACAATACTCACCTGAGGCTGCAGTCTCTGAAACAAGCAGCACGTAGATGTAAAGCTAAGACTGCAGCCCCCAGGGAATGACGACATGCCCATGGAGGTATAGACAAGTCTGAGCTGGGGCTTACTAAATCGCTCTTTCATTTTCAGTAAGGCAGGGAAGAAGAACGAGTTTAGCAGTCAGGACAATTAATAATCAAACCTTATGTCAGGTGAAAGTTTAATTAGCAATGCCAGATGGAACTGCATCAACGGGAGGCATTGAATACACCCTCTCCCTCACAGGAATATGCTGCATTGAGGCCACATGGGTGCTCCTCTGGGACAGGGGGGCTGAAATCTCTTCAAGCAGAAGATGGAATTGTATTTAGGTTTTTGTCTGTGGGCTGCCATAAGCCCTGGACCATTGGTTAACATATCCTGCCGTGGTTATTTTGTAACTGTAATGCTCCTCTCTCTCTCCCCTTTGTTTTCTATTTATGCTGCAGCTACTTAGTGAGTTGTCTGAAATCCAGAATGGTTTTGGGGAAAACCTATATGACACTCTCTGTTGGTAAATTAATTTCTTGCCCTTCCATTTCTTGCCCAGTTCTCAAGTTTCTTACATGAAGAAACATCTGAGGTATTGTAAAAGTTGTTGTTTTTTTTTTTTATAGCAACTCTTTAGTAAATAAACTGCATCACTGCAGAGTGCTCACTTCCATATTGAGGAGGTGGAACTCATCTAATAATCATTACAGTACAATACTTCCCCTTGAAGCACTCCCAGGAGGCCCTTTTTATCTGGGAAAGGGTAATGGAATATTCACACCTAATCACCATGACACAGAAATACAGTTCTTTCAACAGGAAAATCAATTTTCCCTTAATATTTAAAATACTAACAATGTACTTTGCCACAGCTAAGCAGTTAGATAAGATTATACATTCACTGATGATGATCAGGAGCACAGTGTCTGAAAGGGAGGCAGGCAAACGGAGACATGCTCTGGGGTTCAGTAATAATGACTGTTCGCAATTAAAAAGCAATTTATTTTAAAAAAGAAAGAAAAAAGAAAAAAGAAAAGTGTTAAATGACTCTCTCCTTAGTTCAGTTCCACACGCAGTTAGTTTCAATTAAGATTTATTCCTACCATGCCGGTGCAAAAACCCAAGAGTGTTGATTCCTCAGGTTAAAGGCCTGTTTTCCAAGAGTGTTGATTCCTCAGGTTAAAGGCTTGTTTTTAGGTTAGATTAGATTAGATTAGATTAGTTAGATTAGATTCCTCAGGTTAAAGGCCATCCTTTCTGATGTTAACAGGGCTTTTATCAGTCAGCGGTATCTGCTTGGATCCGTGACACACAGACAACTTCTCAGCACTCACCTGGGATTCTGGTCTCTTTTCCCTTCGCCATACCCCACTGTAACTTTGTTTTGTGAGTCATGGCGGTGGCAGCAATTCTGTCCCTCGACATCACATTAGGAACTTCCAAAGAAGTTCCTAAACATTCTTTTTTTAGAAAGGAAAAGTATTTCCTTTCTGTGGGGAATACGCAATGTCTGTTTAAAAAAAAAACCACAAACCAAAACAAACCCCCAAACCCAAACAAATTTCCATCTCAAGTCTTTCATTTTCCTATGTGAGAAAATCTATAGGGTCTGTTTGTTTGTTTGTTTGTTTGTCTGTTTGTTTAAGAAAAAAAATCTGTTATCCTACTAAATGAGACTGTATATAGGTGATAGCTGAACAAATCCAACACATTTCTTCTGTGCAACATCCTTGTCTCCTGAGAATTTCAGTTATGTCCCATTTGTTCCTGCAATCAGCCCACAGTGCTTCCTTTCTTCTTTCTTTCCTTCCGTTTTTCTTTTCTTCCTTCCTCCATCCTCCTCCCTTTTCAAGGTCAGTCTAAAAAATCCAGCCCTGGGAAAATGTGGAAAAATCTAGCATTCGGTATTATTGTAACCCCGAACAGAAATCAGATTCAAACCTGAAGCTTGGTGATCCTATGGATGTATGCATGTAATAGGTATGATTTATTGGATGTGTCAGGGGTCCATTTCATCTTTAAATAGGAAAGCCATGAGGTGTAACCTGATGACTTATTAAAAGAATGTTACACTACCTAAAAAGAGCGACACTGTAAAATACTTAAACAGACAACAATTTCTGGAGAGGGTCTTGTCAGAAGAATATCCCGGCGTACTGTTTAACGGAAGAAAATAATTATTCACAGATTGTTAGTTTTGATTTTTACAAACAATGAGTACAGTTAATTTTGTCATTTCACTTGCTTGTGTTTACAAGCTCCAATCACTCCTTTAAAACAACCCAACCTTCCCAGGGCACACGGATTGAAAAGGCATCACTTTAATGGGCTTGTAGCTAATTAAAAAGTGTGACATTCAGACTGTGGCTGGAACATGGCATAAAAAAGTAATTACGGAGCAATACATCATGTCATGGACAAGCGGCTAAATGTGAGCGCGTGCTGGCAAATATTATGTAGGAAAATCCAGCTCGAACTAGGCTCTTGCATACAATCAGGAACCTGCATGTTTCAGCTGGACACAAGTGGTGGATGTGTGGAACAGTTTCAAGACCTGTTTTGCAATTCCTGCAAGGTGCTGCCTTTGAGGCCACGGTGCAGACTGATCTCTGTACTAGCGGCGGGCAGGCTTCTGGCGAGCACAGCACGGCAAGGAACTTTTGATTCCCACGGGCAGCATTTTGTGCAGTGAACAGCAAAGATTTTTGTTCTTTGTCTGATGTTTTGTATTACAGGCTGCTTGGTCTCCCTGACTGCACCTACTAAGTAAATAAATACATTGGGCTTGACTAGTCCTCATTTGTTTAGGGCATGCAAAATGTGCTTTCCTGCCCTAATATGGGATGCTGGGCACCACTGAGGGACATTCATCCCCAAAGGGCACCGGGTGCCTTTGCACGTGGCTTTCCACATAGAAGATGAGTTTCATACAGCAGCCTGGGTTTCAGCAGGCAGCTCGCCCACAAAAACAGCCTGAATGAGAAAGGCTTCTGAAAAAGATTTGGAAATGATAATATCTTTCAGGATAAGGTCCTGTGTGTGATGCCTTCCTGTGGCAATATCTGCAACCCAGTCATTATGTTAATTTTGAACTTGAGCTACCTGTATCATTACAGCTGTATATAGCTATTTATGTAGATCACTGTAACTATTCTTTACATCGCCATAAGGACTCTGAGCCCGGAGACGGAGCAGAAATGCGGTACCTGCACAGAGCTGGTGGCAAAGCTTGCTGCAGAGCACATTGAAGGAGGCAGGGAAGCTCAATGAAAGAATAGGTCAGCTTGTTGGAAAGGAGGCAGAAGAAGGTTAGTGTTATTTATTTGGTTTCTAATAAGTGTAACAGAAAAGAAGTATTTTAAGGAGGGATTTGTCGAAAAGTTAGTAGTCAGGTGTGGATCATCATAACTGAGGTCTCCAAATAGATGATGAAAGGAAATACTGCTGTATGGGCTGATTAAGTTAAGTATTTTTGTTTGCTAACCTTCTTCCCTCCTGCTTTTTAAACTCTTTCCATTTCTTGCAGAGAATTAATTCTTTTTCTTTCTTAACTATGGATATTGGCTTACACTACCATAAAGATTAAAGGGTTTTTGTTAATTCCTTTTAAAATCTTGTTAGAATTATCCCCAGATTCATAACTTAGGAGCCAAAATGGACTCCATGCTGAACTCAGCAATTCATTTTTTTTAAAAGAAATTTAAGAGTGTCTATTTGGCTGCTTTTCAAGGAGAGTAATGCAAGAAAAAGGAAAAAAAGGAATAAGGAAAGAAAACAAAATGTACCAGTACCGTTAGATTTATTGCTTTTATTATAATTTCTTTGGCTTATGTAAATTTAAATGAAATTTTTCAGACCATTAATCCATAATATAAACTATAGTCCTCTTTGTACTTAATTAAAAATGGATAGATTAATACAAGAAGGGTGAGATTTTCAGAAGAACTCAATGTTGGCCAAACTCTGCTTTGATTGAAGTCAGTGCTGAAACTCCCCCAGAATTCATTAAGAAGGGAGAAGAGCATGGTTGAGCATTTCTGACAATCCTACCCAAATGGAGTGTGATAAGGGATGATTTTCAAAGCATTGCAAGGTGTTTAACATTGTGGTTTCCATTAAGTTCAGTTTATTCTTTTTTTGCCTAAAAAGTGACTTAAGCTCTTTAAAATATACATCACAGATGGATAGGTTTTGTGGACTTTAAAGGATTCTCTTGAGCTGTTGTGGTTGGGTTCAGGAATTCAGACTGGCTAGCAGAAGAAGGCATTAAAAGCGTACATAAAGAAAACGAGAAACATAGCAAGTAGCAGCATTTGGAGGCTGAAATGAAACAAATAAATACTGCAAGAATGGATTTAGAAAGTTTTAATGGATTTATTACTTGCAGCTGACACAAGCTTCTAAGGGCAGCAATAGCTTCCTCACCTCTGGCCTTTTGAAATCCAACGTGAAAACCGGAAAGCATGGATGAACCAAGTACGACAGATGACTCCTGGTGCAGAGCTGGGAGAGGGGAACCACACCGCAGCATCAGAAAAGGCGGTCCAATCAAGATCTTAAAAACTCATAAAATTCACCGTGATTCAAAGCATCAGCGCTGGCAGGTCAAAATTTCAAGCCAAGCTGTGCTTTCTACTATAGAGGCCCATTTGGTTTATCTTTACCATTGGGGAAGACATAGTGTGTTACAGAGGATTCGTTCCTAAGGGATCAGATTGAGAAGAGGATATAAAGTAAAACAACTGACCAGGCAGTTGTATCCCTAACAGGCCAAATGCCTATGAAAACATACAGTCCCTTTGCCACTGCAGAGGCTGTGGGAGAGGAAGTTTAATGGGGCTCTGCACAGAAATTTTAGAGCCTTTCATACCACAGATATAAATGATACATTTCATCTTTATGCCACCCTTCTAAACCACAAAGAAGTAAATTCAGTTAATGCTGAAAGGCAGAAACGCTGAGATGCTTCTCTTCTTTGCTATTTATAGTACCAGGGCCAGCTCTGGCTTAATCTTCCAGGTGTAGTTCAATATATTTCTGACCCAACCAGGTAGAATGGAAGCCTTGGCTATATTTCCAAGCTCTCAGAGGTTTTAAGACAATCCCACAGCTTTTGCTGCAAGTAGTTTTCACAGGGTATTGATAAATAATCTCAGGGAGAGTGTAATTGTCCACAAGAAAACATCAGCTGTGGAGCAGAAAAAACCCCCAGAACCACAAAACAAAACAAAAAAGAATTCGAAAGGGGATATAGTGACTTTATTTTTCCAGCAGATGTCTTTGCTGAAGCCCCTCCCTTCCCTGGCTACATTTCTGCCATGTTAATTGTCATAACTATCCCCTATAGTTCCTTGGTAGGAGAATTGTAACAATTAGCCCGTGACTTTGCACCAGCTGTCTTGGCATAGACGAGACAATGTGCTTTGGACTCCGAACACCTGCAAACCCAGTGCATGGTGGCTGTTTGAATGCTAAACCAAACAGCTGTTGCGTTTCAGGCTCATCCTCTTGGGGGGAGCGGGGGGGGAGGGAGACGGAAAATTGTCTGTATGTCCAAATGCCATAATTTCTGCTTTTTGAGGTTTATTCTGTGCATTCCCTTCCAGTATACTGCGTCTCAGCTGATTAAGGGATGGCCCTAGCAGTTATCTGGAGATTATACAGTCTGTAGGGTTCCATATGTTACCAGGCTTTGTGAGTAGCTCTGAGTAGCTAAATATAGTGGGGGCGGGGGGGGGGGGCCCCAAACAACCCCACATTTATTTTGATTTATTTCCAATTACTCCCTTTTCAGAGCTCTTAAAGGACAGTTCAATTTGGTTTGTACACTTCTCGATTAGTGTAATCTGGAAGCTGGCAGTTAGCACTTTGGCAGTTTACCCCGGTGAGTTTAATAACCAAACGAGAATTGCCGAGAACAGTGGTATCGAATTCACAGAAAGAGCCATGAATGCATTTCTTTTCCCCGGTAACTGTTCAGTGGGATTATTCAAGAGATTTAAATGTGGGTGGCATCAATTTGAAATGCAGATGGTGTGTCTTATTAAACACCATTTTAGCTATTTGTAGTGCTCAGAACAGTATTTGCCCTGAATTTAAATAACGATGTACAGTATTTGTTAAAAAACATGCTTGGGCGTGTTTTGTTTAATTAGCGGCTTGAAATTTCCTAGCATATGGCTTGTCATTTGGTAAAAAGATATGCAATTATGAACTTCCTTGAAGTTTTACTATTTAAATGCAAAATTAACTTACTATGTTCAGCAGTTAATGGCAGGCCATTAAATATAGTATTTACTAAACAAAAGACATATAGGAGCAGCTCAGTACACCTATGCCATCTGTACCTATAACACTGTACATCTTTTGGTTCACAGGAGGTGGACTGGACCCAGTCTGCTCCCGCAGTTCATTACCAGAGTTTTCTGCACGTCAGTGCAAAAGACATCGTGTCTGTTTATTATCTTTAAAGGCCTGGATGCTGCTTTAGAAACATCAATTTAATTTTTACTCTTCAGGAAAGCAAACAGACCATCTGCTTAGATATCCAGTACTTTCTGAAGTGCTGCAGATTTTTTTTCCTGTCAGATTTTGGATGGCCTTTTAAAGTTTTTGGAACTTTTAGTTGCTCGCCTGTTCATTTTTCATTAGGAAATGGAAATGAGAGTCTGGAAGACTGAAGGATGATGCATGTTTTTTTTCCCATAACTTACCTGCTTAGTTCCTACTCCTCATCATGACAGATGACTAATTCAGTGCCTGACTCCCTTCCACCAGCTCGAGCCAGTTCCTCCATCCACCACCTTCATCACTCCCCAGTCCCAGCGGAGCTGATGAAAAGACTTGCCTCAGGCCTCTCGACCAACCCTCATTGCAAGCAATATTATGAACTCAAATGACTCACAAATTGGAGGATTCTCATTTTTACTCTTGAGAATGACTTATCTCAGAAAGCAAAGAGAGAAGCAATGAAGCCTGATGAAGCAGTGTGAAAGAAATGACCCCAGCCCGGCACATTAGTTTCCTTCACAAGTCTTATTTCATGGCTTTATCACACACTGTACTTCTTCAGACACAGACAGCAGGATTCATCTTAGTGTATTACAGACATCTACATATGAGCCAGGCTCTCCTAGGATTAGGGTTTATTTATGAGAGAAATAGGCTCTTTCAGGATTTTACCTCTTCCATACATTTCCCTCTGGAAGCGGTGAATGACAGCCCTGAAATGCCTTTTTCTCTTCATTACCTGTGAAGGGAGTGTAGGTATCTACAACGTACATGTCTGCTTTTGGAAAGACAGACTCCAGGTGCAAAGTTCACAAAACATCATGGCTGAAATCTTGGCTGCTGACATCAGTGACAAATTCCTGTGGATTTGGGGAAAGTCAGGTTTTCACTTTATTTCCTTTCTTATCTTGGTTCAGTAAAAGCAAGATGCTCAGCACCATCAGAGGGACAACCAAAGCCGTGATGCTTTCCAGGATGAGCTGCCAAGCAGATGAAAGGAGAAACAAAGCAAACTAGAAGGGAAAAAGGTGGGAAATTAGTAGCATTAACTCATACCTCTGTTTCCTTATGGATGTTATTTAATCTTCTCATTTTAGCCATGGTTGCCTATACCTTTGCTTATATTTTTTCCATCTTTCTTGCCACTAATCTGACCACGGTATCCCACCATTCCACTGACCTGTTTCACTCCCTCTTACTGTAACTTCTTCAGGTTTCTCTTTGTGATTTACATAGACGTGACTCCTGGCTTTACTCCCGTGCTTCCTTCTGCTCACTCTTCAGTCTGCCCGCTTCACTCCTTTTTATGATCACTGTGTTGTTTTTCTACCCCAGCTCTGCACCTCTGTTATTTTTTACATGACTGGCTTGATCTCTCTGTCTAATGAACAACTTCCCTGTCTCCCAGCTCTCTCCTGATGAAGATGGAGAGAGCTTTACCTCTTCAGTCATAGAACCCTAGGCAATATCATATAGCAAAATGAATTAATTATACAAAAATAGGTCCATAATATGCCCACTCTTTCTTCTTCTGCAATACAGAAGGTGACTACCTCAAGGGGAATGTTTCTTTCGTTATTTAGGTCCAGCTCTTTTTTCCCTGCCCAGTAATTAATTGTTTTTTGTGAGTATGGAGCCAAAGCATATGGAAATCAAGGTCAAGGTGTTCAGTGCTCTGCACATATGTACAGCCAAGGCAGAGATTGCACCCAACAGGCAGTGATAATTTCTAAATCCCATATTGACATTGTTTAATAAGAGAGTAGTTTGTGCGATTGCCCATATAGAGAACTTATGTTTTTTCATGTCATAGTATATACTGTGAACTCTGATCTGATGTCAAGGTAGGTCAGAATGTAAGGACTTTGGAACAGGGGATTTCTACAACAATGTGTGCATGCATTTACCATGTCTATTTAAAAGGAGCTTTGAAGCAGTGGGATCTCGAGACCTGATACTGACTTGGGCACTGCTTGGGAGAAAAGGGCTTGGGAGAAAAGGGAAGGGAAGGGCAGGGAAGGGAAGGGAAGGGCAGGGAAGGGAAGGGAAGGGAAGGGCAGGGAAGGGAAGGGAAGGGAAGGGAAGGGAAGGGAAGGGCAGGGAAGGGAAGGGAAGGGCAGGGAAGGGAAGGGAAGGGCAGGGAAGGGAAGGGAAGGGCAGGGAAGGGAAGGGAAGGGCAGGGAAGGGAAGGGAAGGGAAGGGAAGGGAAGGGAAGGGCAGGGAAGGGAAGGGAAGGGCAGGGAAGGGAAGGGAAGGGAAGGGCAGGGAAGGGAAGGGAAGGGCAGGGAAGGGAAGGGAAGGGCAGGGAAGGGAAGGGAAGGGAAGGGCAGGGAAGGGAAGGGAAGGGAAGGGCAGGGAAGGGAAGGGAAGGGAAGGGAAGGGAAGGGCAGGGAAGGGAAGGGAAGGGCAGGGAAGGGAAGGGAAGGGAAGGGAAGGGAAGGGCAGGGAAGGGAAGGGAAGGGCAGGGAAGGGAAGGGAAGGGCAGGGAAGGGAAGGGAAGGGCAGGGAAGGGAAGGGAAGGGAAGGGCAGGGAAGGGAAGGGAAGGGCAGGGAAGGGAAGGGAAGGGCAGGGAAGGGAAGGGAAGGGAAGGGCAGGGAAGGGAAGGGAAGGGCAGGGAAGGGAAGGGAAGGGAAGGGCAGGGAAGGGAAGGGAAGGGAAGGGAAGGGAAGGGAAGGGAAGGGAAGGGAAGAGAAGAGAAGAAAAGAGAAGAGAAGAGGAGAGAAGAGAAGAGAGGAGAAGAGAAGAGAAGAAAAGAGAAGAGAAGAGGAGAGAAGAGAAGAGAAGAAAAAAAGAAAAGGAAAGAAAAGGAAAGGAAAGGAAGGAAAAGAAAAGAAAAAAGAAAAAAGAAAGGAAAATAAATGAAAAGAAAAGAAAAGGAAAGAACCACCACCTTAGGCAGAATGTTATGTTTTTTTTAATAGCAAGCTCTATATCCAGCTTAGACTTGAATTTATCCTTCTAATGAAGTGTTTTTTAGACTCCGGCATCCTCCAAACAACTATGTCATATTTCCATTCCAAAGACAATTAATTCTGGGATGCTTTTCTCCATATCTGTCATTGTCTAAAACTCAGCCAAGTTCAGACAGGCACTTCCTGAGATTTTTCCAAAGTTCTAATGGCCACCTCCCTTTGGCATGGTCAGCAGCCAGTCCCTGGGCACTTCTGAAAATCCTGATAAAGTTGTTTTGCATCTGAGGTGCCTAAAGACCTTGCGTGCTGCTCCTCTGAAAAACGCAACCTCCCCATTTTTTTCTTAAAAAAGTTCCATCAAATATTATGAAAGAAATAAGCCATATATTGATTGCCCATTAAACAGTTGTGACTGGGAACAGACATCACTGGGAATAGTTCGCCTCAGGGAATATTTTTAAGGATCTAAATATTGTTATTAAAAATATAAGAATAATTCATTAACCCTTTGTCGTGGTTTAACCTCAGTTGGCAACTGAGCACCACACAGCTGCTCGCTCACTCCTCCCCCCCC
>NW_008794456.1:3937570-3941138 GCF_000699145.1 Aptenodytes forsteri | reverse complement strand
ATGCAATTGCTCCCCACTCGCCGACCGATGCCCAGCCAGGCCCCGAGCAGCGGCCCCCCTGGCCAGCTTTCCCCCAGTTTAGGTACTGAGCATGACGTCCCATGGTATGGAATGTCCCTCTGGCCAGTTGGGGTCAGCTGTCCTGGCTGTGCCCCCTCCCAGCTTCTTGTGCACCTCCAGCCTGCTCAGTCGGTAGAGCATGGGGAGCTGAAAAGTCCTTGGCTAGTGTAAGCATTACCTAGCAACAACTAAAACATCGGTGTGTTATCAACATTGTTCTCATCCTAAATCCAAACCACAGCACTGTACCAGCTACTGGGAAGGAAATTAACTCTATCCCTGCCGAAACCAGGACACCCTTGGAGAATGTTTCTGTTAGATATTAATACAACATTATTGTAACTTTTGGCCTTTGAATTGGTGCTTCTTTTTGACTTATTTTGCCCTACAGAATACTTCATTTTTCATTCAAACATGATGAGTTGAGATATTGTTTTATCCCCTGATCATATCTTCCTTGCTGGACAAAGGGTCATTTTTTTTCTACAGACAAGAAATAAAAAGGAAGAAATTAAAAAATGCGCTGGGTCATCCATTCCTTGTGGCTTTAAACTGTCACTCCAGCAGCAAAATAAGCCCATCCACATCGGAAGAAACCAAGGAGGCTTGACAGCAAACCATTAGAGGAATAGTGGGGAGAAGAAATAATTCAAACTTTTAAAAACACAAACACATTCTAAAAAAATTGAAAATATGCCTTTTCATCCCTACCCTACCACATCCAAATGGGATTCAATGTGGTGCGTTTTTGACCTACTCAGATGCCCCAAAGTCTAAGCAGTGTTTATGCCATCCAGTCAGAGGCAACTCCAAAAATACAACCACTATTAAAAAGAAATGGTTCTTATGATTCACCATGGAGAGCTCTTTCCTCTGAGTTGTTGTGAGCCAATACTCAAGTGGGAAGTTGGGGTCATTGTGTTTCTGGATGTCGTTTCTTAAAAAGGAGACATAAAAAACACCTTGACAAGTTGTCATTAAAGATTTCGTGGCAATATCTGTAAGTGCAGGGATGCCTACTCTGTTGCCGTGGCAGAATTCACATTCAGATGATTACATTTTGCCTACTTACACTCAGCCTGCATTTTCAATTCCATATGTCATTCTTCTTGTCTTCTCATCTTAAATTGCTGTATAGTGCTGCTGTGCATTATTAAACAGTTGACACATTTCACCCCAGTGGATCTTGCATTTAAATGATGGATTTACAAAGTCTATGCTGCTTTGTTAGGTTTGCCTGTACAGCTGGTTGAGTTTTTTCCAAGAAAAAAGTTTTCTTTCAGAAAAAGACTTGAAAAATTACTGTTTTTCATTAAAAGTTGTAAAAATCTTTTTTTTTTTCATTTTTTTCCAATCTTTTTTTTTTTCATTTTTTACCAAAAGTTTCTGGCTTTCTGAATTGAAAATGAAATAAAGTAGATGTATATAAAAGAAATGGTGTTAAAAAAAACAATGTTATTATTAACAAAAAAGGAAAAGCTTTTCCAATTAAATATTGAAAATTATTAACAGTATTTTAATTATAACAACAGTATTTTAGACATCTGTTTTTTGGATTTTGCCATGAACCAAAAAAAAAAAAAGAAAAAAGGAATCCATTTCAAACAATTGAGAATGAAAACATCAGAACTGCAAATATCACAGCAAAAATCTTTTAATTGTTTCCAGCAAGTTCTTTTTATGCATCATCTTTTGAAACTTGCAAAGTATTGTACCATTCAGAACGAAAAACTGCCTTTAATTCTGTTTCTCAGTAAACGTATACATAAAATGAAACCCAAGTGCAATTTGTTTTTTAGATTAGAAATTCAATGAGACAGGGATCACTGCTCCATGAAATTAAGCACGTTGTATATGGGCTAGAGGAACGTTCCTAAAAAGATAAAGTATTAGAATCTGTCCCAAGGAAGATACAGTGGCTGTCTAGGGGGTTTGAAGAAATGGAGAACTCAGTTGCGGGCAATGAAATAAGAAAATGTATATGTTTAGGGAGGTGGTTGAAACAAGATACTGATGAGAGGTATTACCTGGTGATATCTGTTATACTTCACCCGCTGTTCAGTGGTGGCAAATGAAGAACTTAGATTGATTGGCCCAGTCAGGGAAACCATCACAGCGTGCATGTGTTGTGTTATCTTGGGAATACAACAATCCCCAAATGCAAAATTAGAGCAGTCAATACCCTCAGAAGAGAACTTAGACTATTTTAAGACACACGGAAAGATCCCTAAGGACACAGATTGCCTAGAAGACTTTAAAAAGCTTTAAAGCTTCTCTTTTTATCTGTAGACAGCTTCATAAAGTCAACTGCTAAAATGTGTTAAAATAATCTGTGTTGTAGAGTCCTTTTAGAAACAATATATTTCTCAGGATCAGACTCCTAACTAGGGCTGAACATCTCACTCAAAGGTTAATATCTTCCATGGCTCTAAGTATTGACTGCAGAGGGAGCCCAAGGCAGACCTACTGTAGAAACCATGTAGGTGATTTTGCAAAACAAGAGGAAAGCCAATAAGTACCACGCATTTAGAAGACATTGCTGTGTCCTACTTTAAAAAAAAAAAAAAAGTTCCCTTTGTATTTGTTAAGACCATAGCCTCCTTGCCTGACCATAAATAGTTTCCTTCAGCTCTGAGAACAGACAGGATTCTGCCTTCTGGATTTCGCGTAGGGTCATTCTGGCTATTAGTAAGATGTCAGGAGCTATGTATTGCTGATGCAGAAAAGGAGAGGCCTCCCATCACCATCTGTGACGCATCCAACCTATGTTTTAAAGGAAAGCTGAGATTGCAATCAAATAATCTGGTTTAATGAGCTGGGGCTCCAAGCGAAACATCTGGGTTAAAATCAGGAGTGAACACGTAAAAGTTGGAAGGAAGCACCACCCTTCACCATACTCACCACGCCATGTAACTGGTCCCTCATCACATGGCCCAAAAGAGAAATAAGCAAGGTTTTGCAAAAGATAGTAATTTCAGAAGGAAGGGCAGCCCATGAAACACTCTTTCTAGCCAAGCACGAGTAGTGGTTTAGGGATAAGCTCTATACTGTTTTTTTTTACCTTGAACTGTATTAAGAGAAGTTGCCTCACAAATTAAAGGCAGCCTTGTAGATGAGGATGGACAACCAGCATATAGAAGTCTTCTGGATGACTTTTGAGGGACTGATGCTTTTTGCATCCAAGTTCAGTAAGCAAGGCAACATCTACACAAGCTACACCTTCAATGATTTTAAAGAATAAACGTGCACAAGGGTTTTGTGATAGTCCAGTTTAGAGGCCACTAATTTGTGGCTAAATGAGACAAGGTTCCTACTGGAAAACAGGAATTGTACCGGTGAATTCCAACTATGTAGCACACTTTATTTTCAGATCATTCCATGAACATTAACTAATTAATCCTCATAACAGCCTGGAGCAGAGAGCAGGAAAGAATAGAATCATAGAATCATAGAATCATTGAGGTTGGAAAAGACCTCTAAGATCATCGAGTCCAACCGTCAACCCAAC
>NW_008794456.1:3925760-3936725 GCF_000699145.1 Aptenodytes forsteri | reverse complement strand
TTGAACAAGACCAGCCCCAAAACTGAGCCCTGGGGAACACCGCTCGTGACCGGCCGCCAACTGGATGTAACTCCATTCACCACAACTCTCTGGGCCCGGCTGTCCAGCCAGTTTTTGACCCAGCGCAGAGTACACCTGTCTAAGCCGTGAGCCGCCAGCTTCTCTAGGAGAATGCTGTGGGAGACGGTGTCAAAGGCCTTGCTGAAGTCCAGGTAGACCACATCCACAGTAGTTATATCCACATCCACATCCACACATCCACACCACATCCACAATAGTTATGCAGACATGTCAGTAAATATTTAATTTCTTCTTTTTTTTAAATGGACTGTTTTCATGGAGTAATTCCACAGATGGACTCATTGATTTCAGTCCATTAAAAGAGGGAACAACTGTGACATGATAGATAAGGCATATTTTTAAAAAATAATCCTACAGGTGATACAATGTTGCAAGCAGAAATCACTTATTTCAGTGGGAGACTGCAGAGAACAAATGAAACAGTAAAATATACAGTGACACAGATGCTCAGGAGACTTGCTTCTGAGAATCCCATTTTATCTTTAACCACAAAGGCAAGATTGTCCCTTATGTTCAACGAAGACGTGCTAGAGGAGGGTTGCCATGGAAGAGGATAACCACATTAAGTCTCCCAGCCCCCAGCATGTCTGCTCCTATTTCTACCCACTCACCCATCTGGCCAGGTTGCAGCAAAGGTGCGATGCCTTGGGGCCCGGCACGCAGACCCACCAGGGAATTCTTGTCTGGGCAATTTGTGGCTGGAATACAGCATTTCTCATCACCACCTGTGTTAAGGGGTCCAGGCACGCTTTGTGAATCTGGCCCGATAGATTTTCCACCCTGAATTGTGCCCTGGCCACCTTCCAACTATACCATTTGGGACTATGATTTTGTTAAATCCTGACCTTGGATGGTCAGGATTAATCAACACAGGACTTTTTTTGGCAGCACAAAAGAATGTGTTCTTTGACCAAATCCTATACCCGTAGAAGATGAGAGTAAATCTCCCTTTGCCTTCATAAAGGTCAGCTTTTCAAATTACCCTCGTACATGTACTGCATCAGGGCATGTGAAAAGGTGATGAGCACCCTTGTCATGTTGAAAAGAGGGAGGACTAGAGTTAACTCAGCACCTTTCAGGAGCAGTGCTTCAGGGCCATTTTATTCCACTTGATTCAGGATTGAATCCATACTCTAGCTTCATGCTAGAGGGAATCCTGCCTGTTTCTGGTGGCTTTGCTTCAGAAGAAATGTAAAACCAGTCTGCTGGCTAAATTTCAGTTTGGATAATTACATTTTGCTCACATAAATTACTTTAATAGTTTCAAAGAGGGGAAATTACTCTCTGCTTACTCTTCCAAAGCTATTTGGTAATGTTAGTAGGAGAGCTGAAATGGGCCAACACACCAGAGAGGTGGCTGCATTTTAATGGGGGAGGAAATTCCCCCTGTAGATTACATATTTTGTGCAGGGAACTTCAGTCCACATCCAGCCTACGTGAAAGATGGAGAGCTATTAACATCTTTCTAAAACCTCACAACTCTCAGACTGTGATATACCTCCCTCAGTCCTACTCTTATGTATCAGACTGTCTCTCTGACAGCTCTTCTGGGATGGCTTAATAAAGGCCTATTCTTAACTCCTCATTTTCCCATTGTAAGCCTGCTGATTTCTTCCTTTCTTTCCTCCATCACCAGCCCCTTCATTCAAGATCCACTCTGTCACCTGGGCAGTTGTCTCCTGTTATCATCCTCTGACATCCAGGCTAGCTGCAAGGCTGCTTGGCTCTTTATCCATCACGTCTCGAGGAGCCAGGCTTCTGCAGACAAGCTAAACCTCTTTTCGTCGACCCCGTTCTGCATGCCAGTGTAGCACCATCCATGCTTGCCTCTGCTCGTGACAAACTGCAGTTCCCAAATTATTCCCTTCTTCTTTAAATGATCCTTCTAGAGCCTGGCTGTGGAAATTATGCTTTTAGCTATCTTCATCCTTACATCTTTTTGATGCAAGCTGATTTTTTCCCTCTGTACCCAATCCAGTATTCTTATATTTTATCTTAGGCATCAAATCCATCACAAGTTTCCTCTTTCTTATTCTTCCTTGCCCTTCTCAAATTTCTTTAGTGATATCATCTATCACATCACTCATTCCAGCTGTGATATTTCCATTGTCATCACTTCGTGTGTCATTCTCATGCCTGGAATGTCCTGATTTTTCACATCCTTTAAGTCTGTGACCCAAAATGACACTCTTCCTGAATCAGGGAATCAGTTATATTATCTTTATGATTATTCATTAAACAGAACTTTTAGAACAGCTAATGCATATGCATGAACTTATTGTTCACAAGGGCTGATTGTTCAAACGCTCATTCTGTGAATTTGTTACCACAAAATGAAATTTCCTCAGTGTACGAGGAACAGACCAAAACACATATATGTAGGATGGGAACATTTTGAAGTGCAATGTGCAAGATTTTCAAGCAAAACACATGATATTTGGAGGCGAGGATTATGTTGCTAAATGGTAGCACAAGACTCTCTTTCCCAGCTGCTTCTTCAGGGAAGAACTACAGGTACCAGTATGGTGGACTAGATGGATTACCCCGTCTGCTTAAATGCGGAAATCCTGACATCCCTTCTCCCTCCTATAACCTCCCTCCTGCCACTTGCTGAGCTTGTTCATTTGGCCAGATCTGACATTCTGCAAAGATTTATGCACATCTAATCTGAATATTGCCAGTAGTCCCACTGATGATGACTGATACTTGCAGGAGTAAAGCATCGGTCTAAATCATTGCATGGGCTGGACTTTCTTTGGGCAAGGATTGTAGGTAATTCTGCTCACTGGTTGTGGCTTGATCTCATTTTAGGTGTCTAAAAATATTATTTTATTTTTTTTTAATCTTAGATTTTGCAAAGCAATCAGCATATTTCTAGATGTTGTAGCAGTTTTAATGGATTTGAGGATTCTGACCTTCCACTGTTATTCATACAGAGATGAACAGCCCAATGCTGAAAAAGCACAAATATATTCCCTGAATATCCTTATAAAGGAGAGAAATAAATCAATGTAACATTGTACAAAAAATGTTTCATAAATATTTCCCAGGAAAAAATGTTTTAGTATGTCATGAAGTTAATTTTGAAAGTTGTGGGTGCATTTTGGACAGTAGAAGATCTTTCCCACAAGTCACTTTTTATTAGCTACTAATGTACACAGCACTTACCGTTTCGCTGTGTTGTTCTTTTGAATATCCCGATATCATTAATGTTTTCTCACTAAATATTTAAATACTTTTTTTCCTCACTTGGTGCATCTTTTCTCCCTCTGTCCTCCCATGGGCTTAAATGTTATATTTGCACATTTATGTAATATGTGATTTGATGAAACACCAGGATGCACCATGAGTGCTGGACAGCCTATGAACAGAAATTCAAGACATCTGCCATAAATTATAGCAATGCTTTGGGCTGCTGTACTCCAAGAGAGTTGTGTTAAGGTCGTCTATGTGTCATGCCACAGGCAAGAGCTACCTGGAAAAGAAAATTCAAGTTCCATAGATGATAGTGTAGTCTTGGAAAATTTAAAATCTTAAATCAATGGCAAAAGGAGAATGCATTCCTTTATTTTTCCTCACTGCATTTTTGTTCTGCAGAACTTAAATATTCCAACATTTCATTCCAAATCCACCAAGGTAGTCTGATCACACCAAGACTATTCCTGTTTCTCCAGAATCAAAATATGCTTCCCACTGTCCCTGCCTTTTTGTTGGGATGAGCTGAAGAAAGGGAATCTGCAATCTCCTCTGTGGAAAATGGTTAGACAGACTGGGAGCTTGGAAACTGGCCAGGTTTGCTGCCAAATGCCTGGTGGGCTGAGAAATTTGTTTTTTATTCGAAGGACTTGAAGTTCTGGTGTACCTCTCCTATGAAAAGAGGTCAAATGAGACCTCATGGTTCTGGAAAGCTTGGAAACATCTGATCCTAAATCATCCACGCTCAGAGCTTCTTGAAAATCTACCAGGCAGTCAAGAAGCCCAGGTTCACTATTATTTGTAGGCATGGTTTTCATGGTCTTCACTGAAAATAGATCATCTAACTGAAGTTTCAGCTCTATGGTTTCTAATGGAGAAGCATTTGCTCTGAGAACTCCTAACTGTAGTTACACAGAGTCTCTCCAGAGCTTCAGGGATATATTCCAAATCACAACCTTTACACTGGGCTTACAAGGGAGCAAGGGAAATGATGACTGCTTCAACTGCATTCTTTTGCACTGGGAAATTTCCCCTTTATGGATCACTGACATCACACTCACAGAGCTGAAGAGAAATGTTTTCTCCCCCCCCCAAATTACATTAAAGTCCCATAACATCTTACTGGAGTAAACACATATTTTGATATTACCTTTGCAGCATTGGGATTCATATTTTAAGAAATCTTACCTTGCCATCAGTTCAAATCTGAGGAAATGCCAAATGAATATTGGAAGGAACAAAGTGAAAAGGAGGGTGCCAAAGCACGGACGGAGGCTGATGAGATGGCGAATGCTCAGATGGACACTGAAGACGGTACTGTCTTTTAAGTGGGCTGAAAGCAGAGGACATAAGCTCAGGTGTAGTGGAAAGGAGTGGTGGGATGTGATGACAGTGCTACGGAGAGTGTCGAGGCTAGATAGCTGAGAAAATACAGCCAGCCAATGTGCCAACAATTATTAGACTTCATATGGCTTTTAGTATTGTCCTTGAGCTAGAAGTTCTTAAATACCTGTATTGCATAACAGCACTGTCAGTTATTAAGTACGTCTTGTAATTGGTTAGAAAGTAATTCATGGTAACTTGCTTCAAAACCAAACAGCTGGTTCTGTGAACCTCTAGGTAACAACAAATGCAAGAACAGGAGGAATAGTAATAATTTAAATCCACAATATATCCAGTTGCTGTTCTAAATCCTAAGGAATTAATTTTTTACATATATTTCAATACTAAACTAATCTTGACACTTTTTCTGTTTAAAGCATGCAGAAACAAAGTCTTGAAAAGGTATGGATTTATTTGTTTATTTACTATTTTATCAACGCAAAGCTAGTTTAATTTAGTATAATAGTTCTTACTTGTGTCTTTTAAAAAAAAACCCTCAGGAACGCATTGTGTTCTTAACAACTTCACTATCATACATCAGCATAGTTGCACTGACTTTAGAAGTGCTGCCATGATTTAGATCAGTTGTAGATCCGGCCCTCCATTCTTTGGTTCCGAGTGCCAGCACAACACTTCAATGAAGTTTACTAGAATGGTTCTGATCAGTATGAAAAAAAAACCCTCACAGTATTTTTTTTCGTGATGAGAATTTCTACTACTTTTTTAAGAGTCTGATCCTGCAAGGTACTTGATCCCACATTTCCTACTGTTTGCGAAGGTCTCTCATTGAGTTCAGTGGGAAACTGGGGCTCTTGACCCTCTGCAGGACAGGACCCTAATAGTTGGCAGGAAATTGCCTTGCATCTTGTATAACCTGCTAATGTGTTTGTGCATTCGTGCACAGCAATTGATCTTACAAACTTCTGAATGGTCACTGGACTTGCCATTATACCATGAATATTTTATAGCAGCACCACTATAATAACAGTAATTGCATTTGCCCTTTTACAGAACCTTTTATCTAAGGATTTCAAGGTGCTTTATGGATGTTAATTAAGCCCCACGGTCTTCTTGTGGAGTAAGAATTATTATTACCATTCTGCAAATGGGGAAGCTGAGGTATAGAAAATATAAACTTGACCTTGCCCAAGGTCATATCGCAAATCCCTGCCAGGACTACGAGATGAATTCAAGGGTCCTTGTTCCAGACTCACTGTAGTTATTTACTCAATTTGGACTATGCCACCAGCTGAAGAAAAGTGTTTAAAGTTGAAACTTTTGATATTTTCCTATTATTTGGAATATTGTAAATTCTTACTGCTCTGAAGAGTCACTATGTCCCTCAATACACCCTCACAAAATAATCCTCATGTCAGAAGGTACTCACTGAAATGAATTTGAAGTGCTACACCCAGAGGACCTGATCCTATAACAGAGATACCAGTGGAGACATTTCACTAAGTATTAGCCCAGTCTTGCAGGTACTAATACAAAACTATTAATGCCATCATGAGCCGTCAATGAGCTGTGAACAAAGTCCATAGTTGAAAGGCACTTTTCTCTCAATCACTTTACTAATAGTGAAAAGATGTCCCAAGGTATATTCTAATGTCAGTGCCTGTCATTTAGAGGAATGAAAATGACTCACTGTGAGTGCTTCTTTGATAAATTTATTTACTATGAGAGTGCTAGCCCTTGATTGCTTTGTAAAAATATGTAGTTATTATACGATGATTTTACAGTTAGGCTTGTGTCTAAAATGAACATGAAAAACACCTATTCATCCAGGGAAAATGAGCACGTTTCCTGAGTGGAAAGGTACCTTCATGTACCTTGATCTAAACGGGGTGCATGCTCACAGTCACAGCACGGCATGACAGCCTTTGAGAAGGTAAACTTTCAGAAGGCAATTCCAGATCAGCAAGCCCACATGCACAGCAGAAGCAAGTTGCAGTGTTTTTATCTCAGTCACAGCACTGAGGGAACATGAAGTGTCTCCACATTTCCAGATTCAGACTTAATGTGACCAAAACCACGTGTGAGATTTCCCTGCAGCTGGGGAACAGATGTGTGCCAGGTTATGCGATGTGGGAAGTGGGGACAGTGGTCCCATGCCCCGAGCTGCTGCTCCCCGTGGCACTGAGCTGGTTTGGGATAGTAGAACCCACAGAAATACGTATGTAAATATAAAATGCTCTCTGCTTCCTAAAGTGGACAAAATCCTGGCTTCACAAAAGTAACTGGGAAATTATCACTCACTTCTGCCCATCCAGAACATCCTTCAGGGAGTTTAGAGACACCTTTACCAGTTAAGAAGACACTGTAATTACTGTAAAAGATGTAAAATCCTTTAAGCTATAAGAGATTTGACCGGTCTAATCAATATCTTGCAATAACAAGGTTTAGGCTGGTAAGAACTATTGTGCAGTAATAACATTGTTTATGATTTATTCTGCTTAACTTCCCAGTTTTTCATCCAACAAACCTATGTCTTTCAGCAAAACAGTATCATAGAGCAGTGCTAGTGGGCAGAGTCATTTGGATATTACCACAAGAAAGCGACGTGCTCCTGGCCTGGGTGAAGGTTAAATGGGGATGAGTGGGGTGCCAGCACATCCAAGGTGAGCAGGAACAAAGCAAGACCACCCTTACCACAGAGAAATGCCTGGTGCAGACAACACACCTTGAGAAAAGAGTTATTCTCTTAGCACAAGTTTCCCATCTTTTTTTTTTTTTTTTCCTTTTCTTTTTCTTTTTTCTTCCTTGTGGGATCTATGTATGGATCCCATCCTAAAAAGGGGTGGAGATTCCTGTCCCTAGCAGGGCTGTATGAGCAGCTTTCCCTTTCTTCTTTATAAGAGGATCATTCATGGGAAAAACATCCAAAGGAAACTACGCACTGTGTCTTTGACTATAACTACTCATCTGAAACAAAACATTGGACATAGCAACATAGTACTGAGTAATGTTCCACAGGTTGCCAGCAGCAGCTCTCTGAACTGTACATTGTGAACAGAACTATATTTTAAGTTCAAGATCTGATTTGCAAACACCTTAGTATAGCCTGACGATTTCACTGTTGCCTTTTACTTACTCATTTCAGCTCTTCTGCCTTACCACCTCTCAGCTTTGATGCATTGAGAATCATTAGTAAGTAAAGCACATTTAATCTATGCTGCTGAGTTTATATTTCTGAACAGAAGCAAAAACTCATACCAATTAATTATTTACTGAGCTGGAGACTTCCAAAATGTATATCAAGGAAATTCACAGATTTATTAATTTCAGTTCATCTTATTTGGAATTTTGTTAATGGGATTTTCAGCAGGTGAATAGCTGTTGTATTTTTACATGCATCATACTCAGTTTAAATGCCATTTCATTAAAAGCTGTTTATGAACAAAACACTTGAACGTAAATGTGAATTGCCCAAAGCATTTTCCCCATTGCCTGTGCTTAGGCTGTTCCATGAAATCAAAGATTTGATGGATTTTTGTTTTGTTTGCATTGCAGGTTTTTATTCCATGCATGTAACAAATGAAAAACATGAATTGGAGTGGACATTGCATTTTGAAAACCACAAAGCACTTGATTTATTCAAATTATGTTTACATAGGAATTATTTCACCCACCAGTGAAATGCAGCTGCCTCTGGCTTGGAAGACGTCAGTCTTTAAAAAGAAACATTGCTAAGTGAAAAGGACTTTATCTAATATAAAACTTGAGGAGGAATGTAGGCTTGCAGAATGTAATTACTCATTTGGATCTTAGCCCAGACACCAAAGCTATCGTTCCCTCTTTAGCAAAAGTTACTTTGAATCTTAATGGTTACAGATAATGAAAGCCTCGATTCTGCAACCTGTCTGGAAAATAAAAATAGTAGTATAATGCTTCCCAAATATTTAGGTGTAATTGCATTTAACATTACACAGCACTTTAATCAAGAGACCTCCAAACCCTCTATAAAAATGGAGGTGTGTTTGATTTTCAGGGCAGCCCTATTCACTACTTTTGGTTCTCCACTTTTCAAAGCCTGAAATATGTTGTTGCAAGGCAAATAATTGACTCTATTCTGGCCTCTGAATTCATGCAGAACTTCTCAGTGTTTCTGACAGGGAAGTTTTCTGCATGGATCATTGGCAGATGTAGCTACAAGGATGTTGTTTGTTTCTGACAGGGAAGTTTTCTGCATGGATCATTGGCAGATGTAGCTACATGTGGTCACACAGTAGTGACTATGACAGCCAGTGTTGGTTTTAAGGGTTGGTTCGCCTTCCACTTATCCTTTTCAGCGTTGGTTTGAAGGATTGGTTCGCCTTCCAGCCTATTGATTTTGGGTTTTGTAGCAGCATATTTAGCACTGGTGTCAAAGTCATGGATGGGTTTGTGATAAAGCTTCTGTGTTATTTTAAAAGCAGTGAGAGGGATAGTCCATAGTGGGCACATCCATTCTCTGTATGATGTGCAACATCTATGCAATCATTTCTATCCACAGCAAAATGTGACCTATCAGTCGGTGAGCCTGTTTCGGCAATGGAGATATTATCTGTTTCCTTCTGTATCCTTGACATTTTCATCAGTTTCCCCAAAGGACTCTCTGTCTTCCCTTCCCAGATTTTGAGCTATTGCCAGACTGTCATCTGAAGTTCTGTGTTATTTTACATTGTCTTGGGAAAATATCTGTCCCGTAATTGGAGGAGAAGGGAAATATTATCCAAATGGTACTAAAATCCATATTTTATGTACTACAGCAGTTTCATAAAACCCATTGGGAAGATAAGAAGAGAGACTTTATGGGGAAAAAAGAGTGGAAGGTTGCAAGGAATAACACATAAATGAAAAGAACAAAGGTGTGGGTTTTTTTCTTTTTAAAATGAGGAGTCTAAATATCTTTAAAATTTTTTTAGTCTTACTTTACAAGATGTTAGAGAGTCTGTTATGTGAACTCTGTGTAATAATAATAATAATAATAATGATAAAATAGTTCCATACAGTTTATGATGTATCAGTTTATTTCTGTGAAACTGTAAAACATGTTCCAGCTGATCACATGAGCATTAGAGATTTCATAGCAAATCTTGGTGTTGGGTAAATTTGCCGTGATCACTGATCACATGAGCATTAGAGATTTCATAGCAAATCTTGGTGTTGGGTAAATGTCCCTCTCTCTGCATCAGGATAGGATTTCCTGAAGAGCGATGCTGATGAAGTAATTACAACTCTGAAGAGAGATGCTGATGAAGTCAATTACAACTATATTACTGAGTTTGGGGGCATGAAATAAAATTTGAAGGTCACATAAATTTCTCTGATGAATAAACTTTTCTCTGTGTGCAGAGGAGACCACAGAGGAGAAAAACTCTTTTCTATAAAAGGGGTTGGTTACTCCCACACTTTCAAGCAAGAAGTTGTAGTTGAGGATAAAGGCAGTAAAGAATTTTGGCAGAAAGAGCTATTGTGACATCAAAAAAACGTTTTTATAGATAAAAAACCTGTCTTCTAGAAATACTCTTCAGTCCATAAATGTCCCCTCAAAAGGTCAGGAGGTTCAGTAGAAATATCATCTTGGGTGGATGTAACTGTGAATGGGAACTTCATTTAATTCTAGGGAAGGTTTTTCTCATGGTAGTGTGGTACTGAATGCTTTCTTTACCTCAGTCTTTACTAGTAAGACAGGCCTTTAGAAATCTAAGGACCTAGAAACCAGTAATAAAGTCTAGAGCAAGAAAGACATGCATTTCATGGAAGAAGATCAGGTTAGAGAATACTTAAGGAAATTGGACATGCGGAAGTCCATGAGCTCTGATGAGATGTACCCACGAGTGCTGAGCTGGTTGATGTCACTGCAAGGCCACTCTCAATAATCTTTGAATGATTGGGGTGATTGGAAGAAGTGCCTGAGGACTGGAGGAAAGCAAATGTCACTCCTATCTACAAAAAGGGCAGGAAGGAGAACCCAGGGAACTACAAGCTGGTCAGCCAGCCTCACCTTGATCCCTGGGAAGGTGATGGAGCAGCTAATCCTGGAAACCATTTCCAGGCACGTGAAGGACCTCAGGAGTAGTCAGGCACATGAAGGCACAAGAAGGCATCAGGAATAGTCAGCATGGATTCACAAAGGGGAAGCCATGCTTGACCAACCTGATAAACTTCTACAATGAAATGACTGGCTTGATAGATGAGAGGAGAGCAATGGACATCATTGTCTACGTAGACTTCAGCAAGGCTTTTGACACTGTCTCCCATAAGATCATAGAATCATAGAATCATTGAGGTTGGAAAAGACCTCTAAGATCATCGAGTCCA
>NW_008794456.1:3915287-3925534 GCF_000699145.1 Aptenodytes forsteri | reverse complement strand
GTTGTAGAGCGCGATGAGGTCTCCCCTCAGCCTCCTTTTCTCCAGGCTAAACAACCCCAGTTCCCTCAGCCGCTCCTCATCAGACTTGTTCTCCAGACCCCTCACCAGCCTCCTTGCCCTTCTCTGGACACGCTCCAGCACCTCAACGTCCTTCTTGTAGTGAGGGGCCCAAAACTGAACACAGTAGTCGAGGTGCGGCCTCACCAGGGCCGAGTACAGGGGCACGATCACTTCCCTCCTCCTGCTGGCCACACTATTTCTGATCCTCATAGAGACGCTGATGAAGTATGAGCTGGATGAGCAGAGAGTGAGGTGGACTGAATACTGGCTGAACCTCTGGGTCTGGATATGCTGCCGTCCAGAGGGACCTTGACAGGCTGGAGAAATGGGCTGACAGGAACCTCATGAAGTTCAACAAGGGGAAGTGCAAAGTCCTGCACCTGTGGAGGAACAACCCCAGGCACCAGTATGTGTTGGGGGCCACCCAGCTGGAAAGCAGCTTGGCACAAAAAGACCTGGGGATCCTAGTGGACACCAAGTTGACCATGAGTCAGCAAGGTACCCTTGCTGCAAAGAAAGCCAATATTATCCTGGGCTGCATTAGGAAGAGTGTTTTCAGCAGGTCAAGGGAGGTGATCCTTCCCCTCTACTCAGCACTGGTGAAGCCACACCCGGAGTACTGTGTCCAGTTCTGGGCTCCCCAGTGTTATAGACATATAAAGTCATTAGGATGATGGAGGGACTGGAGCATCTTTCCTATGAGGAAAGGCAGAGAGAGATGTGACTTTAGAAGGAGGGGATCTCATCAATGTATATAAATACTTGGAGGGAGGGAGCAAAGAGGACGGAGCCAGGCTCTTTTCAGTGGTGCCCAGTGACAGGACCAGAGGCAATGGACACAAACTGAAACACAGGAGGATTCCTCTGAATATCAGGAAACACTTTTTGACTGCGAGGGTAACTGAGCACTGGCACAGGTTGCCCAGGGATGTTGTGGGGTCTCCATCCTTGGAGATATTCAAAAGTCATCGGGGCACAGTCCTGGACAACTGGCTCAGGGTGGCCCTGCTTGAGCAGGGGAGTCAGACACCATGACCTCCAGAGGTCCCTTCCAACCTCAGCGATTCTGTGATTCTGTGATGCAGTAACTGTGATTCTGAGTCTAAATAACTTCCAGCTTTATGAAATTGAAGATCTTCAAAATAAGATCAGAGATGTAAAAACATCTGGCTTTACAGATGCCCCCCTAGCTGTTAAAAGAACATGTTCTCCTAAGTCTACCAGGTGGTCTGAAAATTCCCTTTTAAATCTTTCAAATGTTTTATCATCTGATTTAAAATATCCTCAACCAAAAGGCTTCTATTTATACATTGCCCCAGGGAAGGAAAATTGCAGATTTCCTGGGTCCTACTGTTGGATTTCACCCTGTCCATCAGAGTCAGGGGTAAGAGATAGAAACAGGTCAGCGTGTGGTGCAGCAGAGAGCAGCAGGCAAGAAAGGATGATAGAGGAGTCTGAGAAATTGCTGGTAATTGTGGTCCAGCCCTTGAAAAATTTCTGTCAAGAGACAGCACCAGACACATGCTATTTTTCAGTAGTCTGTGAGCTTCCCATGGTAATGAGAAAAGCTTGCTTTATTATTTTTTTTTCCTTTGCTCTGTATGCGTGTGTTTGTGGCCACATTGCAGAGCTAGGAAGGAGCTATTCATTTCATTACAAAATGATATTCGAAATCTTCTTTCCCTTTCAACTAACTCATCCATCTTCACAGCACCTTTGCTACTAGGTAATTTCTACAGATCACGCTGAACATTCAGTCTGTGTTGTTTTTAATGATCTTTCTTGTCAATATTTATAATGTGCCTTGAAAGCTGAGGCAGACCATGGGTTAGATATTTAGTATTAATTAATGTGTCTCTCCCCAGAACATGCACATGCTGAGGAAACTAGTAGCCATGTTTAATTTTACCAGAGAGGTTGGAGGCACTTGTAAACTGCTAATATATTTAAAAGTTGTCTCTTTCTACCTTTCCTTGGAGATTGAGTTCATTTCTTCATGCTCTCCTCTCCCTTTTAATTGCTGCAATCTCACTTCTCCAACCTGAATTTCACCTCCCTCTTGCCCAGACTCCCATTGCCTCTGACTCTAGCTATCTTAACACTCTTTCTAGCGTGCTTATTAGAACTTTTTATAATTGCTATCAGTGATTATACGGTAGCACCCGATGGGGCAGATAGATAGTTTTTGAAAGGTAAGAGAAGGCTCTAGAGAAAAGGATCCCAAATACAGAGAGGACACAGGTGACTGTCATGTCAAAAAATGAATGGTTTTTTTCTACACTAGTATATAAATGAGGGCCAAATGTGCTCACTGTGCTAAATGTCGTTCAGGAAAGACCAAGAAATGTTCTGCCATTGACAAATTGTGAGTTAACACTAAAGTAATAGACAGAACATATAGATATTAACAGAACAATAGATAAGGCAAAAGAACCCCAATGAGACAGTTCTGGTCAATGTGATAAGGAAACTGTCTTAGTACTATAGAGCCAAAGATGATCAGCAAATCAGCCTTCCCTTCCCTTTTCTATAACATAACTAAAACTTTACCTTCAGGACTTCAGTAGCCTACAGCCTAATGAGCTGGGGTCTTCTCTTTGTCCATGCAAGTTCGCCCTGGTCACCGAGGGCCCCTGTTTACCTTTTACCTCTGAACCCAACAGGATCTGCAGTGATTAGGTATAGCACAAGAGGTTTTAGTCTACACTCAGAGCATGTAGGCTCAAGCCGAAGCATGGTGGCCTTCATGCAATGATATCCCAGGTGATAAATGACCAATGCAGTAGTGATTATGCAGATATCTTCCCTGCCTCCTGTGTTTATTTTCTGTTTTCCTTTTCCAAAGCAGAATGTCACACAGCTTGTGCTGAGTGTGTCTCAGTGCAAATCAAATAATTCAAATAGAAGAAAAGTGAAGTAAATTTTTCCCCTTTCCAGCAGGTTAAGTCTGTTGGAACCATTGTTGGTTGGATTTGTTATACCCTTGAATTGTCTCAAGCTCCGTTCCTGTGATTTTCCCATGAGAGCAGGTGGGAGAATGCAAAAATGGCATGTTGGAATTATTAGTTTGTATGCTAAATGTCATGTAAAAGCCATCAGTCTGAATTAAATTCCTAATTTAGATTGGCTTTTTTCTGCCTTTATCCTTTTCCAGTAGATCACTATCCCCACGTAGTCTTAACCATTCCCTAAAGCTCTTCCTTAGGCCAGGAATACCCCTTCCTATATTCCTTCTTCTCTCCAGCTGCCTTATTCTTTCTTTAATGCCTTCCTTATCATCTCAAGAGAAAGTTAGTGCATTTTTAAGGTCTAGTTTCCCATTTCTGTATCAGTGTGGGATAAACCTAATCACAGTTGCTGTTGAGAATAACATGATGCCACCGATGTAATTAATAAGAAAAGAATAATAATATGTTTTCAAAGTCTACCCACCTCTGTCCTAGAAAGTCCTTCAGATGGGCACAAACTGAATTCACTGGGTTTAGGAAATATCAACAAATCTCAATAAAACAAACTAGATTTCACAGCGTTATGCATTTCCTGAGCTCACTGTTAACTTACCTCCAGCATATTGGTGACGTGCCAGCAGATTGATTTGCAAAATTTCTGCCTGTCTTTATAACATGCTATAAAGTACTTTACAGGACCAAAGACACATATATCCCTGTCTTAGAGAGCTTTCAAATTACAGCTTAATTAAAATGCTGTGGGACACAAAGGGAAGACAAGGGCACAAGATAAAAATCAGGGGGTTATATTCTTGCACAATGGATTCCCATTACCCTAAACAGAATCATACCGGGGAACGTATGTCTCTCAGCAAGATGTCTTTCATGACACTGTAAATACAGCTAGTAAATGCTAGGGGTTTCATTCTGTTGGATAGGTCAGAAAAGGAGAAGGGAGTATTTGAGGTGTAAAAAAGGTCCCTGGCAAAGGGTGACAAAGAGCCTCTTTGGGCAGATTCCTGGCAAAAAGGCAGCAAACCTGGGTGGTGGAAGCCAGACTGAGGGAATGAAAAGACAAGGGAAGAAATCTCTGTTCGTGCCAGTGGAAGGACTGAAGTCACCTCCACAGAGCTGCAAGTTCTGCATCACCCTCAGAGTCTCGCTGTCGCGGGAAGCAGCTCTTTATGTTGGTTTAACTCCTGCTCTGTTTATCTTTCTTTAGGTTTGGGTACTGGTGCAGAACCTATTACACAAAAAGTACACAGAGGAGAGAGGAGGATGATAAGCCGTGTGATAAAAGCATGTTTATGTCATTACTTTTTGAAAATGTTAGTTTGCTTTTATCAAGGGAGCGATAGCCAAACTGAAGGCCTCTTGGACTCAATAGCAAAACACCCGTTTATTTCAGCCTGGCCCTAAACACTTAAGAGAGATAAGAAACACTTCTGAGGACATCGAAAAGCAGTATCTGGCTACTTTTTAGAGACGTGACTGTGTTTAGGTGAATCTAAACTGCCAATAAATATTAAAGCTGTTAGGTTCACTTATTCAGAACTGCAATGCAGGAAGATGAATAGTCCTGCCTTAGTTCAGGAAGCCTGAATGCCAGGAAGAGGTAGAACAAATGACACCCAGAAACAAGCATGAAAAATTATTGACTAAGGTGAAGGGACTGATTTAAAAAGAAGAAAAGGTAACCTAGAGTGATGTAATGCAGGTTGCTTTAGAGTTTCTTCTTCACTGGAGACATGTGATGCTGGGGTCCTGCCTTGCAGGTCACATCTGTAATGTGAGTCAGAATTTAGTTCCAGATTAAGACCCCATATTTAATCACCGATATGTGGGGATAGTGTTTGGGGTCCTCATCATTGCATAAATGCATACACTGTATACAAAATATGCATATAAATTGTATCCTTGAGTGGGAAGTATGAGGTACTGACATTGTTTGGATTGATCACCTTGGATTTTCTACCATGAAATCTTAGAGAAATGAAGCAGTACAGTTCTTTCAGGTTATCCCATACAAGGTCATCCTGAAGAGCATAACGTGCTGGTTTAATTCACAGCCTCATAATAATAGCTGGAATATTCTTAGCCAAACTGAATCATGTAGTTAAACCACCACAAAACCAGTTCAAGCCAGCATGTTTTATTTTGCAACTGAGATGGACTGAGAACACAACTGGTGGTTGTCAGGGCTCTGCCAGTGAGCGATAGTTCAGTGCTTTCAGTCATGTGTCCACATTCATATTATTTGGGAACTAACAGAGGGAAAAACAATGCAAATAAAGCCAGAGGGTTTTTTGCTGAATTTTATTGAACTAAAAATGGAAGTGTGAAATGAGGTTGAACAGGCAATAAGATGTATACGCAGGAAATTTTTGGGCTCAATGTAAGGATATTTGCAAACTGCAAAAGTTTAACATTAGCCTATTTGTATTGGTTGGGCTTTAATATTAGAGCTTTAGACTGGGAAAAATGAAAGGCTTACTTCCTCCTTGTGGTACATGTTACATTGCAAGAAAAGAGAGAAAATACCTAGAGCAACACATAATTAGTTAATACCAGAAAATAGTCCTTCTTTGTTAAAATCATCAGCTTGTGTTGAGATCCATATGTGGCTGCCTCCTGGGCATTGTTCTTTTAGCACTATTAATTGTAGCTGATGGTATTAATTGCCTTTTGTGTTTATATGTCAAATGTTGTAAGAGCTATATTACAAATTCAGTCTCTTCCTGATCTTCATTTTCAGAAATAAGGTTGGAGAAGACTGAGGAGAAGAGGCTCAAAGACATACCAGCTCTGTGTGAGGAAAAATCTCAAAAATCTTCCCAAGGAGAGTTGTAGTATTCATGTTCAAACTTTGTAATTATAACGGGGTTTAGTTTAATATTTTATGGAGGGATTTTTTTAATTGGATCAGAATTCTGCCTTAAGTCTTCATTAAAAAGACATCTCCCCCCCATGCCTAAGTCTCCCCAAGGAGCTGTAGATGCTGCTGATTTTGTCTTAGGGGTAATAAAGCATCAGATGTGCTCATGGACAGCACTCATTTCGCATGTATCAAAATAGCAGCATCTGTTGCTGTGTGAATGATGTTAAGTCTGTCCTGTACAGCAGATAGGAGGGGAGCACAAGTTCCCACATTCAGCCCCAGATGTGGCTGCATTTCATGACATATGCTCCAGCACTTACAATCTAGTGCTGTAAGCCTAGCCCATAGCATAAAGTCTGTTACAGGGCTGTGGTCTGTGTCTCTGAAATATATGTTGTTATAGCTCAGGAGTCTATAAATGCAAAAGCCAGAAAGTCCTAGTGCAATTATTTTCTGTTATCTTTTTTACAACCTGGGCAAGAAAAACCATCATGATTTATCATCGATCCTGTAAACACAGAGCCTGCCAATGATCTGTCTGAGAGGTCCTAATTGCAGCCACTCTATCCTGGCCTGCATAGGTGTCGTGAAAATGAGTGATTTAGATTACTTAAAGAATCACCATCAAAGGTATTAGCAAAAGTGGTTTTAGTATGGTGAAAGTGAGACTTAACAAAGTTCGATGGCAAGGTTCACTCTATTAATTACTGCATGGAAGAAACATACAAAGGAAAATTGAGTTACACTCCAGTTAGAATGATTCACAGGGAGACTGGAGACACAAAGGGTAAGGAAGACCCTCCCGTTGAGTCACATGGTTCAGAGTGGACCCCCTTGCTTTCAAACTCCTTCTCAGAGAGGAGTCTAGGTGCGTCTAGGTCCAAACCTCGTCTCAGACTTGGTCAACGGTTTATGTCTAAGGGGTTGTACATGCAATGTTTCATTAGCATCAATTCAGCATGCAATCAAAGTTACCAAGACAAAATCAAAGTTACCATACTACAAGGTTATGCGTGATATCGGTCACTTACCAAAGATCTGCCGTTGGTAAAAGGTCTTTCTGCCTCGAGCAGCAACCTTGAGAGGCGTCCCCGCTCAAGGGGAGATCACCACCATGCAGCCAGGCTGCTGCCTAGCAGGGAGAGCTCAAAGGAGGCTCACCTAGGCTGTCATATTTATGGGATAAAGTGGTTGGCTCGTAGTCAAATTACATGCAATGGAAAAGGTATGCTTGAGACTCCTTGTACCCACAAATTCTTTGTTCCTTGATAAATGAGTCTTGGAAAAGCCACCCGCTATTCATGCATTAATCGCATGATTGGTGTTCCAAGCTCATATCCATCGATGCTCACTGGGTCACTCTGCTCCTTTGTGGGTTTTCAGAGAACAGGTTGAAACTAGGGGAGTTCATGGCCTGGCTACAGCTCAGGCCTTTACCCCTTCCAGAGCCTGCACCAAACCACCGCCAGTCTGGTCAGGGGTCAAACGCACCCACCACAATAGGACACAGGAGGAGCATTGCATAAACACGTGAAGAAAATTGCATAGGTCATTACTCAAGTTCCTCACTGCCTAGCAACTTGTGCTGTCATTCATAGATACACAGATTATGTCCCGAATGGGTTTCATATGGGACTAAACAGGATACCCTACAAAAACCCCGGTGCACTTGACCACACAAGGGGGAGAAGCAGACTCGACTTTTCTCATCCATCTTTTACTTGCGCTTGCCAATGTGGGAATTTGTCCGTGCAGATAGATAGACAGACAACAGCAGAGTAGCAAACAGAGTCTTGACTACCTTCACTTGCCTTTGCACAGGGCTTTTTGCTCCCTAGGTGAAAAGAAAAATCAACCAAGCTTTAACAATTTTAGATCAAACTGTAGATTTCCTTTAAGTCATGCTACTATATTAGGATGTTTGTTGCCAAATTTGGAGCAGCAATCAGTGATTTCCAAGACATAATTGGAATAGCTCAACTGGCAAAAATATGAAATTTGGGCACCCACCTTCCAAAAATTAGGTTTCTTTCTGATGCCAGCTTAGAAATGAAGAACAGAGGAATCCTTAGTAAGTGCTGAAAAATTTGGGCAAGCATAGCTGTATCTTTATAGCCAGGGGCTTTATTGTCTTAGAAGTTTAGAGCTTATTATTGTGTAATGCAACATTTAAAATTGTGTTCTCTTGAATTAATGTTTTTCCTTGTTTTTAAGATTGTTGGTAACATCCTTGTAGGACTCGAAGACCCCAGGGACACAATGGTTTCTCTGTGACAATTTCAGTCTAAGACTTCACCACCCCCTGCCACAATGGACAAGGGAAACATACACAGAAAGTCCAAGCAGTTTGTTCTTAGATCACACAGAAACAGAGAAACTAGGAAACTGAGCTGCGATAATACAGATACTTATCCAACAGGCAGCACAATCTGGAAATTAAAAACCTGCTCTCTATTTGTTGAAGTACTGATCCAGCAAGTGTTTTCTGTGGAAGGTCTGACATGAAAAATAATTTTAATAAGTACTAAAGAGATGTGTTTCAAGATTTTCTAAGTGAAACTATAAGCCATGATAAATCTGGTACAGAGAAAGAAAGAGAGAGAAAGGGGCAAAGACAGAGAAAAACACAGAAGGAAGGAAGGAAGGAAGGAAAAGAAAGAGAGAGAGAAAAAAAGAAACAAAGAAACAAAGAGTGAGCAAGAGCAAGCAAGCCTGAAGCAATGGGAGATAGAAAGATAAACTCAGAGGTAGACTGTTAAACTCATTTAGCAGCCAAAGAATCCAAAGACACCAACTCTCTGTTATCAATGTGAGCTGTGCTTCAGGCAAAATTTCCTTGGCGCATTATTGACCTTTAAAATTACATCCTACTCCCAAATATTGCTCCATGCTGCTATCTTTTATTATACTTGGCTTTCTTGCAGCAACTGTTTATCAGTCTGCTCTTCTGTGTTTACCATAAGTCTTTCAGAAGCAATTACATAGAGGATGGACATAACCCAAAATGACAGGTATAGCACAGAGCAGAAAAGAGACTAACAAAGCTCAGGATGAGGGAAAAAAGTGGGGAAGGGACAAAAGCTGAAAGAAGGAGAAAGTAAAATAAATAATATCGAAGAATCCCTTCACTTCTCATTTGTTTACAAGCCAGTTAGGATTTGACAGTACTGCAGCATAAGATCTAGGAAAGATACAAAAATGAGCACCCTTGACCCGACCAGATGTCAGGCGTGCAATCTATGAGTAAACTAATGCTGAGAGATGCTGATTCCACAATACCAGAAAAGATCCTTTGCTGGACTAAGACCCCAGAGTTAGCTTAAGCCACAATTTCACTAGGGGAGGCTGCCTAAATGCTGCCTTATTAAGTGCGAAATGGATGGGTCCATAGGTGGTACAAGGAATCATCCTACTGCAGCCACCAGATTTCAGACACCACGGATGTATTGGGTATGGCTCAGTCTTCCATGCCTGCTGAGTTTTGGCTTGAATATTATGGTAGATACAAACAGAATATAATTTCCTCCTAGATGTGACTTTCTTCAAAGATTTTCTTTCTGGGAGCATTCCCAGGACACAGCTATCCAGATAAAAGCTTCATTGCTCCTGTTCTTGTTAATATTAGTCTACAGATTTCTCCTGATCTTCAATCAGAGAGATAAAAATAATTCTGTCTCTCTATATGAACGGTTCAAGCAATAGACCCATAAATGACACCAAGGGGGAGAGAGCACTACGCTGCTTTACACAGTCCTTTGCACTGCCTCATGAGGTAGAAAAATACTGTAAAAAATAAAGAAAAACAAATAAAAATTTAAAGGCTGCAAAAAATTGTAACCCTGTCCTTGAATCTTCCTTAGCTTGATATGGCAACTTGCTGATTTGTCAAGTCTGATTTTGTTGTCGCTTTGCACAGGCTCATGTCAGTCAGTGGAGAGATGCTGGGCACACAGCAGAGGGCTCTTCCTTTATTCCTTGTTGTTAATTTTAAATAAATTTTAGAATTATGAGAAATATCAGATTGACAGCCGAGCAAGTACTGAGCAAAGTCAACCAGACGAAAGGACAGTTTATCCATACGATGTGGCCACCATGTCTCTGACTGGAAAAATCAGTCTTCAGTCCCTGTGAGTTTCTTTTAAGAAACTTGGTTATATCCTTGGTGACCACTGGTGAGCTCCATACAGCTCAACAGATGACAAAACCCAAGCAAAAAGTTGTAATGGTACCTAAGGGGCATCTAAGCCCCACATGTCTCCTGCACATTTTCTACATTGTATTATACGCAAGTCATAGAATCATAGAATCATAGAATCATTTAGGTTGGAAAAGACCTCTAAGATCATCGAGTCCAACCGTCA
>NW_008794456.1:3911159-3915036 GCF_000699145.1 Aptenodytes forsteri | reverse complement strand
CCCAGTTCCCTCAGCCGCTCCTCATCAGACTTGTTCTCCAGACCCCTCACCAGCCTCGTTGCCCTTCTCTGGACACGCTCCAGCACCTCGACGTCCTTCTTGTAGTGAGGGGCCCAAAACTGAACACAGTATTCGAGGTGCGGCCTCACCAGGGCCGAGTACAGGGGCACGATCACTTCCCTGCTCCTGCTGGCCACACCATTTCTGATACAGGCCAGGATGCCAGTGGCCGTCATCATTTAGTGTGCTGGCATTTCTCTCTCATGCACAGGAAAACTAGGCACAAGTTACTGAAGAGTTAGATGCTGCATGGTTGAATGCAAGAGCCCTTCACAGAGTCATCCCTAGATCCATGGGGACCTATTTACATGAGTTATCTTCTCCGTCCGTAAAGCAGGATGAAATAGCCCATCACTGTCTCACAAAAGTGTTATTCAGATAAACACATTATAAAGATTACAAGGTGCTTGGAGACCAAGAAGGTATAAGCATTATTAGCAGATTATGATGTAGGAGTTGCACTGAGACCCCTGAGCTCATTTTCATGTAGACCTAATAGTTATTTGTCACCAGCTAATGATTTTTTACCTTCACCTGCACAGACTAAATTCTAAGTTGTGGTGTAGAGTGCATTTGCCAGCATATCACAGTCAGATCCATTCAACTCCTGGGTTACTCCAGCCTTGGGATTCTTCTTTTCCCAATGCATGTGTTCAAACAGGGCAGATTCAGATGACACAAATAATCAGACGAGTTGCATTTTCTAGTTTCAGGGTGACAGACTTCGAACTGTGATGTTTTCTGTGTGACTTTTCCAGCTAATAGAGAGTTGTACTTTTTAAAGTGACAAGGCACTTCTTCCTCTACACTGCCCAGCGCTGCTTATGAATAATCTAGCTTTGGGAGAGGGAATATTTATTTTTGTAAACTTGTAATCAGATTTGCTCATGAATCAGCAGGGAGGTCACTGAATATAATAGAAATATTTACATAGACTTTAATAGGCTTTGTGTTGGATCTATAGCATTGTGAGATAACATAGTGTATTATTACTTCTTCATCTAACAATACCACACAGAGATGGCCTTACACATATTACATTGCTTTACTAGGATAAAATTAGCTACTTGATTGATTTAGCCTCCATGCTAAATTATTCTGTCAATTATTTTGCAAATTTTTCTTCTCCTTATGATGACTAACATCATAAACACCATTTCCATTTATTTTCAAATGTCTGTGTGGAATGTCTGATGTATACAAATCCTCTTTATCACAACAGACCACAATGGAAAATATGTATGTGTTGATGTTTGTGTCTTTGTGTGTTCTATTAGGAATTTAACTCATTTTGCTCTGATATCATCATGTACATATATGTGTTTTAGGACTCAGAGAACTGCATTTTTCCATGGTTTCATTAATCATGTCAGACCTTCAGTTAAATTTAATTGCAAGTGCCAGTCTGAAGAAATTAATTTTGTGGCTATTCTCATTAGGCAGAACGGTTAGTGGTTTAATACTGCCCTGTAGAGGAAACCCACAGAGCAAAACATGAGTGGTAATAGCTATTGCTTTCTCATTTTGAAGCAGGAATTACTCATCAGCTGATTTTTCTGCTTTAAGCATATTTTCTCTTAGTTATACATGCAAGGGAATTATAAATTTAGGGAAAGTGTATCTGAATAATCCTTCACCCTGCGAAGCATTAGACACAGCATTTTACTCTGATGCTGACAGTGAGTATCGTAGCATGTTGGCAATATACTTTAGACCTGTGGACAGCCTTTTGGCTTACCCTCTGGCCTAAATGGTTCTTGAGCAGCCAGGTGTACGGCAGCTGCTTTGGTTGCAGTCAGAAGGGAGCCTCACTGTGTCAGGAATCTTCCCCAGAAAAACTCTCCTCACACATGGCCCAACTCTCATACATGCTAAGCTCATATTTACTGTTTTGGCTGTGTCAAGGGGCTTTAAATTTAGTGTAGATGAAAATAATGCCCTTCAGGCCAGACCCCAACCCCCATAAGAATAAAAGTCAGGGCAAATGTTTCTTTTAACTGCAATTTAGATACATGTTTAGAAGTGTGCTGGAATTGTTGCTTGTGTTTTCAGGACGTATGAAAACTTTTCTATGGAAAAGTGCGTGTTGGGTCAAAAAGTCTTAATATTTTCCCATGAGTCTTTTTTCATGCTACATTGATTTTGCCCTTATAATGGCAATGAAAATTATTATTCCTTTTTCATCAGTCAACCTCTACTTGCACCTTGGACAATGACGTAGCTACCAAATTTACTTGTGGTGTTATTGTATCTTGAAGTATCAGTTAGTGAAGGCTGGGAAGTGGAGGGTAAACAATGGACATCAACTGACATGTTGCTCTCTTTAATTCTTTGCACTAGCCTCCATGCCAAAATATCCTCTTATTTCTTATCTCAGACCTGGCTTCCCTCCCCGTCCTTTCCCTCTACAGTTCACCCCAATGGTTTCATCCTGCCTTCAAGCAGACGGGTTTGCTCACAGTCTTCCTCCAAGGACTGGTCTCTTCTCTTTTGCTAAAATTTAGCAGAAAATTGTCTTGAGTAATCCTGTGTCTGTCATGTTTAGAATCACAGAATCATAGAATGGTTTGGGCTGGAAGGGACCTTAAAGATCATCTAGTTCCAACCCCCCTGCCATGGGCAGGGACACCTTCCACTAGACCAGGTTGCTCAAAGCCCCATCCAACCTGGCCTAGAATACTTCCAGGGATGGGGCATCCACAGCTTCTCTGGGCAACCTGTTCCAGTGCCTCACCACCCTCACAGTAAAGAATTTCTTCCTAATATCTAATCTAAATCTACCCACTTTCAGGTTAAATCTATTACCCCTTATCCTATAGCTATTGGATATGAATGCTGGATAGAGCCATTGAAGTCTTCACTGAATCCTTGTGATATCATAATCTTCCTTCCAGATCTTAAATTGTTTTGTGAGAGTAGAGTTTTCTGTGGACCACAATGCCGTACAGCATCAAAAAATTATTTGAACCCCTTAGGAAATTCCACCCTGATCATTTTGGGCTATTCACACAATGAAGGCAAGGTTGAATGAGAAGAATTATAACCATGTCCTTTCTTACTCTGCTGTGTTTCTCCACTTACAGCCTGGTGGTTTGTTTGAGCATTCTCATAGGAAATGAAAGTTTGAATCCCTTCAAGCAGAGAATGAAATTGAACCTGAAGAAGTGCTTTAACAATTCAGTTTGGGGTTCAGTGGGTTGATTTGCAGGGTTCTTTTTTTGCTCCAGTGCTTTGATTTCACATTCACACTGCAAGCCTGTTAAACCACTCTCCGGTTTCCTTCTCGAGAAGAACAACTCCCAGGTCTGGACTCAGCATGCATTCGTGGGTGTTTTGTGTAAATGACTGAGGCGCTCAGGCAATGTCAGAAGAAGAATGCTGACAAGTAATTTGGTGATTCATGTGGGTATTAGATGTGAAATAGGTACTGGCAACCATGCTTTTCCACTCCAACAAAAGGAATAAACTTACAAACACAAGCAGAGAATAAAATAGTTGGAAAATTTTCAGATAAAAAAATCCTAAATGTCTGTGGATTTGGGGTGTACCAGTTTGTGACAGCAGATGAATGGGAGTTTGATTCTAGCCCCCGAAATCATACAGTCCTCAGTTTAATTTGCATCCTTGTTTTGTCCTATACATGTCTGTGTTACGGACTCTAAAATTCTGTGAAAGACCTGCAGATGCACCAAAAGTGGTAACTGAATCACAAAACTTGTTATTTCTCCATCCTTACCTTAACAAAGAACCACTTTCCACCAGAAGGAATTTACAGGAAAAGTTTCAAACTTTGACTGTGACCTTTAATAAAAAAAAA
>NW_008794456.1:3908185-3911065 GCF_000699145.1 Aptenodytes forsteri | reverse complement strand
AAAAAAAAAAAAAAAAAGTACAGATAGAATTTCTCTTTGAAATGGGGACATAACAAATGGAGCAAGGGGCAAAACGGCCACAAATATTACAACTGGGTTGCAGCCGAAGATGAAGATGAAAGGAAATGTCTTACAGAAAGTACAAGAAGTCTGAAGACAGCAGTGTCCAATACAAACAGCTTTTTCAAGTGCACGCAATTCTCATTAACATGCTCTGGGACTTTGTTCCTCCCCTGTGGTAGGTTTGCAGAAGGGGGTTGACAATTTGCTATTGCTTCTAGCAAACAGACTTAATTCCCCATCTAAACCCCATTTAAGTCAATGAAAAAGACCCTCTTGTTGAGTTTGGTGGACCTTGGCTCAGTCTCTTTGGCATTTAGCTGAGGTAGCTGAAATTTGTCCCCTTGAGATATCCAGAGGTTTTGTTGAACTGAGCTTTCTCTCATAATGTGAGGTATAATAGGCCATAGTTGAACATGTTAGCGAAAATGAAAGCCAGAAATCTTGCTTCCTTGTTAGCACTGCTATATAAGATTAGAAATCTGTTAAACACTCTAGAAGACTTTGAGGCAAAAGTCGCAAATTAGTGGAGAATATGTATATGTGAAAGCCAAGAAACAATTGGAAACACTTTATCTTTCTTTGTGATCAAAGGAAAAAAAAATAGAAAAAAAGGCCAAAAAAGGGCAAAGATTTGCTTCTATGCTGCTGTAAGCATCTGTTGTAGCAAAATAACACGGATACAGAGCAAGATGCGCTGCAGGAGATCAGCACCTGGCCTGGCAGAGCAGCATCCAAGGCTCCGAAACGGCCATGTGGTTTGCTGTATGTAATGCATGCCAGAGCAAGGTGTTTCAGAAAGGGATTCTTAAAAAGCAGCATCATGAGCCAAAAGCCATCAGATTCAGGGTGTTCTGCAGGGAGGGAAAGGCAGAAGGCAACAGTTTACCTTAATCTCCCCCCATCCCTTGGGGTACTTTATTTGTAGGGAAATCCTTCTTATTTAGGACTGATAAATGTTAACCCTTCTCCTGAAAGTAGGAACTGAGGTCCTTTCTTTGCAGAGCTTAGCAGTGTTATTCCAGTATTTCACTGCACAGCAGGTTGTTTCCCCTACATATTTACAAAATAGTTCTGTTATCAGAGCACCTGGGAGAAACAGAGCAGATCGGAGTGCTAGTCTCTTCCCATCAGCTGAATTCAAAGCCACACATCCCATGTTCAAGGCATATCTGCAAGGTAAAAGAACATCTCCCCATCAATTTTGTTGAAAGTTTCCATTGTACAGATATGAACTGAGTGTATATTGTCCAGAAAAGGTGCAAGAGGGAGATAACTGTTTTGTGAAGCCATTAGGATGCCCCCTAAAAGCAGATTAGGGTTTGAGTTCAGGTTAGGGACAAAGACCCCAACCTCCTCTTCAATGTATTATAGGTAAATTTGTAATTGTATAACCTGAAAAAACAACTGCAAGAGCAAGGATATCCACTTTTCACATCATAGTGCTAACTTCTGGGTCAGGTGGTTTTGCTTTTCTCCTTCCCTCTGGTCCCACACTCCTCTGAAGTCAAAAGCCAAAGCTTCAAATCTCTCTTCCTCTTTTCTTCTTTTCACCCAGCCTGCCTGATTTGGGTTTGAGATCATGCAAGGTAGGACAGGACACTAAACCTCATCCTCTCAGGCCCTTGGCAAGTGCTCCAGACCAGGTACAGGAAGGGGAGGGTGCATGGCGTCCCCCTCTATCACCAGCTATGGTAGAGAGGAAAGCCTTTCCATCCCTGTGTGCTGCATGGAGCCTCATCCAGCCAGCTGTGCTCTGTGTATCCTTCCCATTCCAATGCCCTCGGGCAACTGGGCAGAGGCGTGCATATTTCACAGGGTTGGCAGGGTTTAGGGCTGAGTGAGGCTCCAGAGCTGAGCCGTCATGAGGCTGAAAGCTGGATAAACGATTAGCCTGCCAGCCTGGTGAGAGGGCTGTGATGCTCTGTGTTTGCATGCAGCATTTCCCCCCTACTACTGCAGTAGTAAAAAGAGTGCTTAGGAGTACCCACATTTCCACAGGAGAAGGATTTAAAAAAAACCAGAATAAATTGACGGCATTGATCCAGAAATATATTGTGTCTTGCAGTGGACCTGCAGCTTGACCTCTGCCTGCATCCCCCACGCACAATTTTTGCTGCATTCAGACCTCTGTGTCAGACATTTCTTACTGAAGATTTCTGTAGGTTATCTTTCCTAAGAGAGCTAAACAGCTATATCTTCAACTGCTTCCAAAGTCTCCTTTCCAGATGATTATGTTAAAGATTGTTTTCCTGCGTGAAGCTAAAGGAAGGCTGTTAACTACTACCTACAGAGCTTGCTCTACCTTGCAGCAATCTTGCGCTGGAGATTTTTCACTCAAAGAATTCCCTTTTTCAATTTTTTTTTTTTATACTTCTTCAGTGCAATCTGAGGATAAAATGATTCTTTATGAACAATGAAATAGAAGAAAGCAGTGGTAAGTTTGAAAGCCCAATTACAAGAAGGGCTGGAAGGAGGATCTGGGGAACTACAGGCCTGTCAGCCTGACCTCGGTGCCGGGGAAGATTATGGAGCAGATCATCTTGAGTGCCATCACGTGTCACGTATAGGACAACCAGGGGATCAGGCCCAGCCAGCATGGGTTTATGAAAGGCAGGTCCTGCTTGACCAACCTGATCTCCTTCTGTGACAAGGTGACCCGCTTGGTGGATGAGGGAAAGGCTGTGGATGTGGTCTTCCTAGACATTAGTAAAGCCTTTGACAGCATTTCCCACAGCATTGTCCTGGAGAAACTGGCTGCTCATGGCTTGGACAGGTGTACTCTTCGCTGGGTAAAAAACTGGCTGGACGGCCGGGCCC
>NW_008794456.1:3903826-3907158 GCF_000699145.1 Aptenodytes forsteri | reverse complement strand
TGGACTTGTCAGTGTTAGGTTAACGGTTGGACTTGATGATCTTAAGGGTCTTTTCCAACCTGAACGATTCTATCATTCTGTGATTCATTCTATCACCTCTATTTAAGCCACATAGCATCATCTTCACTTATGTAACATGCCATGCACCAAACAGAGGGGCAGGAAGCATAACAGAGCTGGTGTGATGTTTTGCACAAACCTGGCAAACCCTCACTATCAGCTGCAGAAGGTGTTATTTTCACACATCCAGCCAACTCTCAATTTCTCCCCTCTATCCTTTTTGCACAGAAAGAGGAATTATAAAGGTGTCTATCCCAGAGCAGAAGCTAGTTGGGCTAAGCCTTGCTAAATAAAAGCACCATCACCACATTATGGCTAATTTGCCTGTGAAACTCTAATCAGGTTGTTGAGACAGAGACTGTCTCTCAAAATGCTTTCACTCTTTCAGGATCTAACATACTGGGTCCGTGTTACCAGTTTTCCCACAGGCACCATCACTGTAAACAACCAATTGAGCTAATTCTGTTTTCTGACGTTTTCCTGAATGTCTGTAGGTCTAGACCATGGAAACTAGATAACATATATCCTGCAAGAACCAGCTGGTTCCCTTCCTGGATCGCTTATGGGTGAGTATCCTGACAAATCAGAGACTTAACATAGCTGGTTTTGACAGTTTCATGATCTTTTGGGAGATGTAGCAACAGAGAAATACGGGAACAAAAGAAGAAAGATTCTAGTTATAAAGCTCACAGGTGACGAGACAAAGGATATTGGGGAGCAATATCATTTCCAAAGGCTTAGAAGGCGGGAAAGAGAGTAACAGGCTGCAGGACCAAGTTATTATGTTTTGTTACTTTATACAAGCCGGCAGGAATGTGAAATTGTAGGCGTTAGAGACACAGATAAGGAGCCACTGGAACAAAGTGCAAGTCTGAAAAAAAAGGTACATCTTCTCTAGCAAGGCATAAGGTCACAGGTATCCAAAGTGAGCACGCTTACCAAAGTGTGGAGTCCATCTCCCTCCAAGATTTGTCCCTGCAATACATTCAACACAATCCATACTGTGGCACATGGTCAGAATATACTAGCAGCCTTTTAAGCTGTTTGTGAGCTAAACACTTATTTATGTCCCCAGCTGTGCCAGGGTGATTTCTTTGTATTATTTTTTTTATTGCAGAGGTAGAGATACATAACACCTGATGTATCCAGTCTAATTTTAAATATGTTGAGCAATGGGATTTCTATCAGTTTCCTTACGAGGCTATTATGCAGTCTAACAGATCTCACTGTGTTGGAACATCTTTCTTGGTACCTACTTCTCTAAGTTCATCCCATCACCCGTGAAAATCTGCGCAGACTTTTTCATCATGAGAATGACTATTCCCAGGATAAATTTTCATCTACTCCTGACCAAGACTAGAGTTTTATCTGTGCAACAGGGAATTTTGCAGCTATTGAGTCAATACTTTTTAGACTATCTGGTGCTATTTATAGGTCTCCCCCCTATTCTCTGGCACTTTTCCTTAAAGGTTTCTTAAACCTCCTTAGCCTGGTAGAGATTTACAAGTTCATATATCTCCTAACCTTATTTTCTTTATAAATTCAGACATCAAAACCCCACTGACATAAGGGGAAGTGGGTTGGGGAAATAGTTACAGAAATCTTATTTGGTGGGTGTTGTAAGTTCTGTTTTATTCTGATTTGGCAATCTACCCTGCAAGGGTATCCTTAACAGAATTTTGCTGTGTGTAAATTGGTGACAAATGGTAGTCAATTAGGAATGCCTGAAAAGTCTCTCTTTATTGACTAACAGCCTGCAGAATTGCACGTTCTTCCTTCCTTAGCAGCAAGACTCTTCAGCATGATTAATTACTTTCAAATCTCCATAGGTTCATAACAGCAATATACAAGATACCTACTATAAATCTCCAAATGAAGTATATATTAGAGAAAATAAGAAAAGGAACATTTCAGCTGTCCTACTGAAGCCACAATCACATGCAAGGCTCTCTGGCTCAACTGCCTTCCCTGAGGACTAAGTTAACTCTACTTTTTTAAAAAAAACTTTTTTTTTTTTCCTTTTTGTCCCCTTTTTTTCTCCCTGGAGTATTGCATAGCAGATCTGTTGAAAAAAGGTTATTACCTTGCACCATTCTTCTGCATCTCCATGCTCTGTCTGGAGCATAGGCTTGAAATAGTATCTCAAATTTAGATGTCTGCTATTTGCAAAGCATGAAGACAAGCTGAAAAGGATTTGGAAAGGAGCTACAAGAGACAAATCTGATAAAAATCATAACTAAAAAAAATCAGATACATTTTCAAAACTCTTGTAGACAATCTGAGTTAAGAAAGTAGCAAGCTTATACCTTGAATATTGCTGACAACTAAGTGTTCTGTAGTGTGGAAACAGTGACAAAGTCAAACTTTGTATCTAGAGGTGAATTTTGAGAAATAACATATATGTTTCTATTTAATAATTAACACGTGGAACACTCAAGTTTTGATTAAGAGAGTTCCCTTTAAATTGGAGCCTTTCAGTCACAGGTAGATAGTTTTGTAGAGTATAGGGAATAGCTCAGCATAACTAGCAAGTTACTGCTGTCTTTTTTATGTCTCTCAAAAACCATGATGGATGATCCTCTTTCCACCTTATAACTAGTTAACATCTCTTCAGTGTCCTTCAGTTACCTATAGGTCCTTGAAGCCTTGTGTCTGGGCACAACTTTTCTTGTGATGCTCAACAGTAACCTAGGAGCTACACCTTACTCGATACAACCCATGCTGGAGCTGGGGAACACGTGGGACCCAAGCCTTGTTCTTCTACTGCCAATGATGGACAACATAGAGACGGTATGGAATCAATGCCAAAGGAAATGGTAAGTTTGCACACAACAGTAGCAGCTTCCAAGGAAAAGTCTCTGTCAATAGGAGAATGAGTATATATTTTGAAGAAAAAGGATCAAAGGGCTGACTATCATGAGGCAAGGAACATGATTACATATGAATTTGGAACTGTTAATTCAGTATTTCTTGCTGCTTGTTGTGGTTTACCCCCAGCCGGCAACTGAGCACCACGCAGCCACTCGCTCACTCCCCCCTGGTGGGATGGGGGAGAGAATCGGAAGAGTAAAAGTGAGAAAACTCGTGGATTGAGATAAAGACAGTTTAATAGGAAAACAAAAGCTGCTCATGCAAGCAAAGCAAAACAAGGAATTACTGCCCTGCCGCCCATCGGCAGGCAGGTGTTCAGCCATCTCCAGGAAAACAGGGCTCCATCACATGTAACGGTTACTGGGGAAGACAAACGCCATCACTCCAAACATCCCCCCCTT
>NW_008794456.1:3899730-3903698 GCF_000699145.1 Aptenodytes forsteri | reverse complement strand
GCCCCCCCAGCCTGCTCGCTGGTGGGGTGGGGTGAGGAGCAGAAAAGGCCTTGACTCTGTGTCAGCACTGCTCAGCAGTAACGAAAACATCCCTGTGTTATCAACACTGTTTCCAGCACAAATCCAGACCATAGCCCCGTACTAGTTACTATGACAAAAATTAACTCTATCTCAGCGAAAACCAGCCCACTGCTTTTCACTAAATGGCTTTTGAATGAGAGAGGAAGTGTCCATCATCATGTCTACAAAGACAAAAAAGAAGTGACACAAAAGTGTCCAAAAAAGGATGTATTCAGGTCAAGGACCATTTTGCAATTAAAGGTAGAGAATTTGAGGGAAATAGCAAGGTTGTGGCTGCAGTGATGCTGCAACAATTTAATCATTGGCATGGCATTGTGCAGTAGCATGTTTTGAGGCCGATTGCTTCATTCAGCGGGGAGACACCTGAATAACTGTCGTTCATCCCTTTACTTTCAGTCCTACATGGTTATGAAGCAAGGTACACTGTTAATCCTGATGAGGGAGACCTGCTTTACAGGCTACCAGGAAAGGCACAGCTTCAGAAAACCCTCTTGCCGAAAAAGAGGAAGCAGAAAAACAAAAGATTGATGATTTAAGTACTGAAATAAATAGCAGTGAAGATCATCAATTCTTTTCCCAATAGAATAAAACAGCTAGATGTTTGTAGAAGGTAAAGCGTTTCCTTTTCAGTGCCATGCCGTCAAGAAGCTCTGCATGAAGAGAAGATCTTTGAATCCAGAATTCACAAAGCAGACCAGTAGTTTCAATAAGAGAAACCAGCCAGTGCTTGTTCTTATTCCCTGCTGAACAACCTATCCAGTTGTTGAAAATTAAAAAATCATCGGGCTTGTAATTGCGCACCTTTGTGCCAGGTTCAAGCTCCAATTCATAGATGAAGAAATAACAATGGCACTCAAGGCTCATTGCAAAGGGCCACTACAACACTGGAAAAAGTGATTTGACAGGATTTGTGGCTATCAGATTTGCACTCGCATAGCCAGCAGGTTGGGGTACTTCACTCTGATCTGGAACGGGTGCGTAGGGTGGAAGTTTGCATTTCTGGCTTTTCTTCATGTCCACTGCTTAGCTAGAACTAGGGCAATTCTGAGGAAAGGAGGTGAAGATTAGCGACGGTAAATTATTAGAGTTATAGGATCAATGGAGAAAACTAGAACATGGGAGGAATAGGAGAGGTGAAATGACAGAGAATGATGTTAAAATGAAGACCAGAAACATAACATCACATAAACCTTGACATTCTATTCGTACTCTTAATTGGCTCTTACTCATTTACTTTTTATTTAATATTACATAAAAGTGGCAAAGCTTTGGGGTATCAGTTCTTTGTAGATAATGCAAAGCATATATGTGTACTATTGCGTTTCTGTTCCTAAACAAAGGCATATTTTCTAATTCCTATTAGAAAGGAAACATTCTGCTGCTTTTATACAGGGCCACAGCAGTGGCTATTATTAGTTCATTCCTGTTAATTGCAGGGTGTCTTCTTTCTCAGTAGGTATTGACCAAATCTAGAAATGATGGGAAACATTTGCCTCTGTGTAAATGGTAAGTCATTATGCATTATCTAGGCTGGTGGTTTTGCAAAATATTAAATCCACATTATGTCAAAACAGAGGAGATGGAGTTGTAATCACACTGATGCATGACACACAATTAAAATTGTTTGTAAATTTGCATTTATGAATAAAATTCAGATTTAAATGGATATTCAACAGACACTAACGAGGTTTTAAGGACACAGCTAAGGTATATTCATATGATATAAATCAATGAAGCATGTGTGCTGAACAAACATGTGAGCATGGATAACACATTTCTTAATAAAATGTCCGAAAAATACTAGCAGGCTTAGCGCTTTCATCATCAGCCTTCATGTGTGTTTGAAAGGACTAAATCCTGGCAGCAGGACTCGGTGTTGGATCACCTTGAGGGACAGTAAATATTGCTCTGCTCGGATGAATTATGAAAACGTGCACAGGTTTCTCATAACTCTTCCCATGCCTGATTCTCCCCAGCATGCAATCCTTAGCCATCCCTCACTGTTTACCAAATCAATTTGCTTTGAGATTGTGGGTGAAGGAGGGTATTAGAGCACAGCTGACATTTGAATGTGCTGGAAAATGTTGGTAGCTTTTTTCTTTCTCTTCCCTTTTTCCAACTTGGTGACCCTCCAGTGTTTTTCTTTGCGATATTTCATATAGACAGGTTTGGCTTTATTACAGCCTCAGGCATCTAAGCATGCAGTTGTTCGTAAGTAATGTTTGGAAGTACCAAGTATGTCTATTAAGTTTTTGCCTTAGGCAAATTTGATGAATATTTGAGTTGGGCAAGAACAGCGATTTTAGCGAACACAGTAATGTAAAGTATTCAGAAACTATGAACTATTAAAAGGCGCTGGAGCATCCAGGATGCATGCTTTTCCAATCCATGCCTACAAATGAGCTACCTACAATTTTTCTAGAAAAGAAGGGCTAAACAGACCTTTGCCAGCTTGAAATATGTTTCAAGGAGATTGGTAAAGCAAAGGAACCGAAGCCAAAAATGGTAATTGCAGGAAAAATAGCAAAACCCTATGGCTATCTATGAAAGGTAGCCATTGTCACTGGCTTGCAATTTAACACAGCATTCATTTCTTAACAGCTTCTGCCCAGGCACATGTTGATAAATTGGAGGTAAATCCAAGAAGAAAAATGATTAGTCAGAATAAGGGACTGACTTTTGAGAGAAAATCAGAAGAACTAATGAGGTAGAGCTTGGCTAAAGGAGAGCTCAGGAAAGGGACATAAATCTACCTATGTCTGTAAGCTGAATACCAAGTCAATATCAAAGGCAGGATTGTTTAAGTAGGATCATAGTAAAATTGGGTGATCTGGGAGGGAGAATTGGGAAAACAGTTCAGTCACTAGAAAATGCATGTTGAGAGCGGAAGTGAAGATTCTCACTAATTTTGGTTGAATCTGATCTATACCAGCCCCCCTGCTCCAAACCGTTATATTTGAAACATTTCAGTTCAGTGTTTTTAAATGCCATGTTTTTGACTTTTTCACATTTCAAATGATGCTTTAGGGTTGCATACAGTTACACTTCATTGTTTACAACAATAAGAAAAAGGAAATGAACCAAAATACTTTGGTTTAAATTAAAAGAACTATTTTGTTTGACCTGAAAAATGCCAGGGAGGAGGGCTTCTTTATGGTGAGAAAAAACAAATGTTTTTCATTTCCAATCAACCTTGAATAATTCCCCTCCCCCCCCAGTTTGGCAGTGAAACAAACAAACAAACAAACAAAAAAAAAATCAATTATTCACAGAGCTCTACTCCTGGGGGCACAATTAAGAATAATTGGAAGAAATTAAGCGAGAGAGAATGCAGGCTTCAACAGTAGCACTAGCTTTTCTCCTGGTGAGAAATACAGGCTTGATCCTGAAAGATGCTGAGTGTTGTTTGTGAGACGCTCAGTCTCATTACAGCATTCCTTGGGAGACGCCAGCACCATTGGGGCACTATTAATGTCCTTGGAGCAGAGTTCAAAATGGCACTAGTCATAACTGCTTGGAAATACTCTTCAGTCCATCAGACATTAGGGTTCTTTCTCATATTGTCCAAAAATGGAGATGACACCCAAAAGCATCTCACTTTCTGTCTCTATCTTGTACCACTCTCTAGGGTAGCAGCTGGCTTTACACTATCTATGCAGGGCTATAATTTCTTTTTTTGAAGGTGTTGTGGTTTAACTTCAGTCGGCAACTGAGCACCACACAGCCGCTCGCTCACTCCCCACCCCCACCCCCCGTGGGATGGGGGAGAGAATGGGAATAGTGAAAGTGAGAAAAACTCATGGGTTGAGATAAAAACAGTTTAATAAGTAAAGCAAAAGCCGCATGCACAAGCAAAGCAAAACAAGGAATTCATTCACTACTTCCCA
>NW_008794456.1:3886603-3899567 GCF_000699145.1 Aptenodytes forsteri | reverse complement strand
AGTTTATGTACTGAGCATGACGTCCCATGGTATGGAATGTCCCTCTGGCCAGTTGGGGTCAGCTGTCCTGGCTGTGCCCCCTCCCAGCTTCTTGTGCACCTCCAGCCTTCTCAGTCGGTAGAGCATGGGAAGCTGAAAAGTCCTTGACTAGTGTAAGCACTGCTCAGCAACAACTAAACCATCGGTGTGTTATCAACATTGTTCTCATCCTAAATCCAAACCACAGCACTGTACCAGCTACTGGGAAGGAAATTAACTCTGTCCCTGCCAAAACCAGGACAGAAGGATCCTTGTTATAACAAATGAGGCAGAATTACTGGAGTTCCCTACTGGGTGTTAGAGAATATCTATATTTGAGGAACATAAGGCTAGGAGGGGTGCAGGAGGGCTCTAGATCAGACTATAATTAAATCATATACTCTGACCTCCACACATTGTGGTCACCTATGTTTTACTCCTGTAATCAGCAGAGCAAACTGTGTTTGTATCAATGATTTTATATTTGTTTCCCAAAGATGTGATATCCTCGTAGGCAAAACGTGTCGGTTAGGTGGCAGGGTGTATTGATAATTTGTAGTGCTGTATTTTTAGTCGGAAAGTTGTGCAATATGAAGGCAAGTGCTTTAGGAAAGTCTGCTACGTTTATCAGAACATTTTCCAACCAAAATAGTAGTCTCCTTAAAGAATAAAATCGGGTTTGTTTGACAAGGCCCGTTTTCCAGAGGCAGTTTTGATTGGCATTAATTATATTCACAGTCTTTAGCAAGTGAATCTCATATAAGCTTTTCCATTATTTTGCTTGGGATTGATAGATGTCAGGTCTCCAACTTCTTCTGTGCCTTACACAATATTATCTCACATATAATCTTTCCTTCTTTTGGAATTTCAGCGGAACAAAATGATTTATTAACATTCACAGCAATACCTCAACCATCTCCTCTGCCAACCCTGACAGAGTCTTCTAAAAGTTGTCTGTACTGGTTGATGATGAAAAGGGGTGTTTTTGGTGGGTTTGGCTATTTATTCCTTGATTTACTAAAACACTTACAAACAGAGCTGTCATCACCGAAAATATGTAATAACCTCTTGTCATTTTTTCAGGATTGAAATGTTTAGGGAGCATTTCTTGATATTCTGCACTATTATTCATAATGGTTACCCCTCTCTCTAGCAAAGGCTTATACTACTGATAAGAATTCTTTTGCTCTTAATGTATTTTAAATTTTCCGTAGCACTCCGTGCAATGGCTTTTCCTCTCACATCATCAGCTCCTTTTATCAATTATCTTAATCTCATAATTTCTTGGTGATAGCAACTGCCATTTATTTTCATTTCTTATCGTTATAGTTTTTGCTCATTTTTGTTTTGGTTTGGGTTTTTTCAATTTCTCCTTTTCTTTTTCTTATTGAGATGAGAGTGTTCTTTTTGGTAACCAGTTTCTTTGTATTTGATCTTGACTTGGTGGGTTTTTTTGGACTTTGAATCTATTTGCTAAAAGAAAATCTGATTTTTCTCTCCCTATTTTTATTCTCACCTTCTTTGGCTCATAATTTTCCTCAGCATTGGGAAATGGCCCTTTTGAAGTACTAAGTGAAAATATTACTGCTTAGGACTGTCCTCTACTTATCCTGCTCATAATCAGGTCGTGACCACTGGTGCCTTAGCAACCATCATAATCTATTCTGGTGATTAATTCAGTTTTAGTCATCATACCCAGACCCCAAATACACAGAATGCAAGATAACTCTATTTAGGATTGGGATATGATGACTAAAAATGAATGTAAAGGCTAGTCTGGTGGAAGCAGCCTGGAAGATATTAAACTAACAGCAAAGGTGAAGGCACTAAGGAGGAAACTCAGTATATAGTTACATCAGCACTTCACAGAGAAAAATAAAAGTGTGGAAAAACGGAGAGTTCTGAAGCTCTGGAGAGGGTGCTGGGGACGGAGGCCAAGCAACCTAGCAGAAATATAGCAAAAAGAAATCAAATCATCTTCTCAACTGGCCCACACATCGGTTCGGGAAGGTACAGGAAAATACTTTAGCAAGTGAGGCATGGGTAATAAAGATGGTCCCAAAACATCTGGAAAGCTCTTTCATTTGAGGAAGCTGTTGTAAGGTGAATGTGTATTTATTTGGTCTGCCTCTAAGTACTTCCAAAGAGCAAATGTTTAAGAGACCATTTTAAGACAAAATCCATCTGTTTCTCTAACAGTTTTAAGAAACAGTTTATTTTGTCTAAAATTAACTTGTCTGACACATTGTCATGCTTGGTTACCACAGCAACAGTGGCAACAGCTATGCCACGTGATATTCGTTTTATCTGAATTTACCCACCTTACTTTTTACTTATATATATGTATACATATATATGTATGTGCACATAATTCAGTTCTGTGCCAAGCTCTCACGCAGCTGAAAATATCCTGTTTAGCTGACAAGCTTTAATAACAATGCCCAAACCAATATTTCTATTCTGAGATTTACTTTTTGATCTTGACACAGCCAGTTTTCTTAGTTGTCTATAAGCAAAGTATATAAGGCTCTTTCCTGCTGAACCTCTGGTTTCATTCAGATGCACACCTCGGTCCTGACATCCCCAGAGCACTTTGAGCAAGAGCATAGGGCTGAGGGGGTGGAAAAACATTTGTATGTCACCAAAGCTGTCTGAGCAACACAGGTTGAAAATACGGACATTTTTTGTCAACGTTTTCCCAACATATTCACTTGCTTTCCCTGCCGGAAAATTTCAAAATGGGGCCAGTTCTAATGGGGTCCTGATATTACCCATTTATAATGGGAGCTCAGAGGTTTCATCACTATAACATCACCACTATAACAGTGCAGTGAAACTGTTGATTTTAACAGTCTGCCTTAAAAATATGTGTAAGACCTTTTCTTGTCCTCTGTTCCCACTGTAATTTCACCATCTGCCATCCACATCCACAGCAAAGCAAACACTGAGACTGGTTCTCTTCCCGGTCATTTTCTAGGACTGGAGCATTCAACGCAGCCAAAGCAGAAAAAAAATCTACTATCGTTTGTAAGGCCTTGCGAAGGTAAGCTTAAAATTTCATTTAATATGACAGAGAAGAAAAGGGTATGTTTGGCTTTGGAGTTTCAAAGCTGTCAGTCTGTTGGATGGCCCTAGAAAGCCTCAACCTGCAAGAACCTGGAGCTAGAAGGAAAAATCAATAAGAAGAAATTATGCTGGCAGTATTGGAATCGATAATTATTTGAAGGATCTCTTCCTTGCCCAGAGAAAGTGCAAAGCAAAGGAAGAGGAGGACTTGGGCAACCTGCCCACCGCAGAAGAAGTGAGGAGAACCGGAAAAGCTCTTTAGATCCCACATGCCATCCATCACAGCTTGGAAAGTCTTTCAGTTAAGTGCCAGGCAAAGTGGCTGTGAATTTAATTCCTTGTGCATAAGTTACAAAGTGATGTTAAATAAGTACTTTTATTGCTTGCGTAGTCTAATGCAAGTTCCTTCCTAGGTCATATATCTTTTTTGTGACTTGAATCAATTATATCAAGGATCATAATCTTAATGGGTGCTACCAAAATGAAAAAAAAAGATGCTGATTTGCTCCATTTATTGCTGAAACCCCTATCTGCTACAAAATCACTGAGAATCCCCATCCACACAAATGGCTTATCCTCTTCTCCAGTCCTTTGTGCTCTACCAGTGAGGCCGAGGAGGAAGGTTGGCGTTAGATACCAACTGGGACATCATCAAAATGTGGAACAAGTGTGAAGTTGAATAAATCATGCATTTATGGTGAACAAACACAAGAGGGTGCAATAAGCATGTCCAGAAACCCTTTAGCTGTCATGGAAACATCTTGGGCTCAGAAACTGCAGCTCTAGTGTATATCCATTAATTTGTATCTGTTCTTTAGAGGGCAGCTGCATCAGAGGCACTGCTGAGTTATTCATCAGCTTTCCAGGTAGAAGATGAGGCACTGTGAATCTGGATTCACAAAGCACATGCAAAGTAGTCTCGTTCTGCAAAGAAAGGATGATGCTCTGTCTGCGTGGGGACCAGAGAGAGCAAACCAAACAACATGCTAATGTTTTCTAAAAAGAAAAATAATCACAGACAGGTTATTATAGAAGGGATAGATCACCTGTAGAAACTCACTGTTTTTCTTAAGGTGAGGCCTGCCCACCTCCAGTCACGGACTAGTTAGCAAAGATGCTCCCTGGGATGCTCACTTATCACAAAATGACAACTCGGGTGCTCTCTGTCATTGAAGCTGACAAAACCCATGCTTTTTGCCCTGTGATATTCCGTTAGCCCCCTGCTGAAACCAGATTGGACCAAGGCCAAGAGTTCGAATGTCCCAGGTCACCCAGCTAGCTGGTATTATAGCTAGATCTCCCAAGTGCCTGTCCTCTGCTCTAGAAACCAGGGAGAACTCGCTTTTTATTAACATCTGCCTCAGCTATGTCCCTGCTGCATTGAGAGCTTTGAAGCCAGATTTTGAAATGTTGTCTCATTTCCCTTGAAATCATCAGACCTTTATATTGTCCTTTGAAATCCCAGTGGTGGTCACAAGACTTTTCCTGTGATGTAAACGATGGGTCACTTATGTCAGCGAGATAATTCTTGTGTGTCCCAAAGGACACCATGTTGCCACTGGAGACAGAAACAACATTGAGTCATCACAAATTGTATGGAACTTTTATATAACAAACAAGCCTGAGGTCCAGTGCCGTGATTAAAGTCTGTAGCCAGTGCTGATTTCCTAAAACCACAGATTCTGCTTTTATCCATTTGATGAAAGGGTGGACCGCAGCTGGCATAAGTGAATGCAATCCCACCACTGTTAGCTGAACTCACCTGTCGTATGCAGCCAGGGACCCAGCCCATTAGCCTTTCCTGCATACGAAATAAGATGAATGTTTAAAAATGCAGTTGTAATTTTCTACTTGAGAACTTTCTCCAGCTAGGCGCCTGGCTCAGTAGTTTTCTATTCTTGACTTAAGCGGTACAAGAACTGCAAATCGATTTTATCAGGATTTAATTAAATTTGTGCTGTGACCTGTAATGCAGTGTAATTCACCCAAGTAAAATCTCTGATTGCAGCCAGGCTGAGCACGGACATAAGGGTTTGTTATTTGGACCTTCTTGCAATCAATAGGGCCCAGCACAAGTATTTCTAGTTTATCCAGTATAGTCCTGGGCATACAGTCTGGCATAGACCTGGGCATACTTCTCTAGTTGCTCTCTGTCCACTTCAGCCTGAGCATATGAGGCAGATTAAACAACATATCCAGGAACGCAGATCATCTACATCAGCCTCATACAGGGATTTCCGGAGGGAAGTTCTTCAGCAGCAGGACAAATATCAACACTGCCATTCTCCATGGCTGCATCTACTTCCCACATGTAAAACTCAATGAGAAATCAATGGACTATTGGCAAATCAACTGATGTGAATCCTCTGGAACTGAGATTTTGATTTTGCAATGCAAGCCATTGACTCCTGGCTGTATGCAACAGTAATTATTTTAATTATCACCACTGTAGCATTAAGAAGGCACTTTAAATGCCAAAATAGAGTGCTTTTTTTTAATTGAACTGTATATTATGGCTGCACACAGACATGATAGGCATTCAACGCAATTCACCTTAATGTGAAAGCAGCAATAAGTCTGTGTGCTCATTCGCAATTCACTGAATTCATGTTCTTATGCCTTTTTTTCACTTACTTTTCAGAATTCAGTCCACTGCACAAATGTCTATGCTTTCTTTTGGAGCAAGCTCCAGAGGGAAAAAAGTTTCTAATCACTGTGCTCATCCTGGAGTGCGAAGGATATTTCCAATCACCTGAGCCATTGAAGACTTGAAAAGCAGTACTGGCACCCTCAGGCTGGTTCAATATTTTGTGGAAAGCTGAAGTAGAAAGCAGGCTCAGTGCAGTGATGTCCCTGAAATGCGTTGAGCACTGATGCTTTAGGTCTAGATATACTGTATCATCACTGTGAAGCAGTGAAAGCATGAGTACGTGGGACTCGGCTACCCCTGGCTAACCAAAGGTCACTGAAAGTTTTACTGCAGACTTTAGTGCCAGAGTGGACACCAGGAGCTCTCCTAAGCATTTTCCCGGTGCTGAGGCACAGTGGCTGGTACAAGATTGTGGATACAGACATTTATGGGAAATATATGTCAGCACATCTTTTTTTTTTTTTTTTTTAAGAGCTTTCCGTTTTGATAAAATTCAACCCCAAAACTGTATTGCAGATTCAGGTAATTATCTGGCTAACCATTCATGAGGTCACTGGAGATGGATGGGCACCTACTGATAGGGAGATGGTTGTCTCATCCCAAAGCGGTTGGCACGGCTCACCTTTAGAGATGCCTACACCCTTCCCTCAGCTATAGAGGGAATCTATATTATATTACTATATAATGTACTTTAAATTATTAGTATCAACCAAAGAAAGAAAAATAAGAATGGAAAACACTACAGATTAGCATTAATACATCTCTTGATTGAGTTCACAAATCAATGATTTATTAATATTCATAAATATTTCAGAAAAAATTAGTACACACTTTGTCTCATGTGGATCATTATGATTGTTTTCACTCTAAGGCTTACAAGGCATTTGGAGTTTCCACAGCATTCAAAGGAAAAATATAATATTGGAAAGTTGAAAGATATTTTCCAGCAGAGTTTTTACTCTTAGTCCCTGATAACAAAAGAGAATCTGAGCTGGAAGGATGTCTGTAAATTGGAAACTGTTAGTACACACTTTGTCTCATGTGGATCATTATGATTGTTTTCACTCTAAGGCTTACAAGGCATTTGGAGTTTCCACAGCATTCAAAGGAAAAATATAATATTGGAAAGTTGAAAGATATTTTCCAGCAGAGTTTTTACTCTTAGTCCCTGATAACCAAAGAGAATCTGAGCTGGAAGGATGTCTGTAAATTGGAAACTGAGAAGCTGTTTTATATGGTACCTAAAGCCAACATTTTCAAATTTTAATGCTAAATTATCTGCTTCAATATGGACTTCATTAACCAATTTCAGGCATTTCACTTTGAAAGCATTAGCTGAAATCTAGAAAACTCAGTCCCAAGAATGGTTAATCAAGAACAAAAAATTCCACTGAATAATTCACGAACATTTTATGTACTGAATAAGGAAAAACAGTTTGTGCAGATCTAAGTTAAAAAACGTTTAAAAAGTCTTACGTGAGAAGTCAATAAAAAACCTCAATATTTCCCCACAGGCATTTCATTTAATAGATTTTGTGATCAAAAGAAACCATCATATCATTCTGTAAATAAAGGCATCCAGAAATTAAAATTATGCTGGGACAAAACCCCTGATCCTGGTGTTGGGGCATTTGTTATCTATTTTCAGATTGTCCCTAAACCTTGGCTGATATTTAATGCCTTTGTGCTTTAGTATCTCTAGCTACAAAATCAAAATAATACTGTTTCTGAGTTACCCATCTTAAAATTCATTTATCAATAGTTTTAAAGGATTAGGGGATCTCCATACAGAAAAGCAAAGTATTATCACTGTCATTGTGGAATAGTCAAACCACATCCTGCACTTTCCTACCTGCTTATACCAAGCACAGTTGTATCTTTCTTGGAAAAAAAAAGAATTTTTAATGTGTTATCTTGGTGTAAATGGCTTTGCGTGAGCAGCTGAACACAGATTCCTGTCATTGTTTGGTTTGACTGTTTTGCGAACACGTGAAGAGTCATCCAGGACTTACGATCATAGGCCCAAAGCAGAAGACGAAATGTGTGTGACTCCTTAAAGATAGCTCGGTATTAGTCCATACCTCACTGGTATTCACTTGTGGTTTGCAGAAATGATTACTGTATTCCATATACGGCCTGACAAAAGACATTTTCTACTTGTTGGGAATTACTGGCGTTATTGGTGTGTGCTGGAGAAAGGCACTAGCCTGAGCGCTGGTAATCAGAGCTATGGGAGGCCAGCTCAGGCATTTTGTCAGCTTTTTGTGACAAATTTGGATCCGAAATCTGCTCAGAGACTCTGCATGTGTTACCTATGAGACTGATTTAATTTCATTCAGTCCCTCAATTATCAAGGCCAGGTATGCAATTTCGCTTTCAGGGAGTGCCTTCTTTCCATATTGTGCATACTTTGGGCTGGAGTATTTATTTACTTTAGCAGGAGATGTGCTTGTGGTAATGCTGCTCTTCACATTAACCGTGTACTCTGGGTGATGGATTGCAATTACAAACTGCTGTTTCTCATTTATTCGTTAAACAAGAGCTGAACAGTATTGGCCATAACAGTTTTAAATGTATTAATACTCTTGATGGCATTAATCTGCTGAGAAAGTGGTTTAGACAGAGGATATAATGAATGTTAACAAAGCAAACTCTTTCTTGTCTTGTTCCCATATAATTTTAAGCCAGAGATTTCTGTGATGATTGCCATCTATTTGGCACTTGTGAGACTGCATCTGGAGTGCTATGCCCAGTTTGGGGCTCTCCAGTGCAAGGAAGACACTGTCGTACCAGAGTGGAGGCCACTGGGATGAGGTGAAGGTGGTGGAGAATAGAAAGTACAAGGAGAGGCGGAGAGTATATGGTTTGCTTAGCTTTAAAAAGAGGAGCAAGGCATGGACCACTTGACCCACAGAGGTTTCACTCAATCCAACCTATTCTGTGATTCTGTGATTTTATTCACCACAGGAAAAAAAAAAAAATGCCTGGGTTCAACTTCATCAAACAGGTGCGCAACTACCTGTTTTCATACAAGTCCAGCTTTATCTGTGACAGTAAACCAACCCTTTGTACGCCTCAATTTCCACAGCTACGGCTTTTAAGTGAATCAGTCTCTGTATTGGCATGCCTCTGGGGTCCTCTTCCATCTCCTACTCGGTGATCAACCACCAAAGGCTCTGGAATTTGGGGAAGTAATCAAAGCAGAATGAGCAAAGGCTATGTACATTTATTGTTATTAGGACCATGCTATTTTTATAATATTCAAGCTGGTTTGGCCAAATGTAACAGTCCAGGCTCTGGTTTCCAGAGCAGCTCTAAACACCACCACGCTTTCTCATGTCTGGTCCTTTCTAGCCCAAATAGCCTCACCTCCAGGTTCAGCAGCCATCCGTTCCTTATCTCCGGTCCCTGCACACCCCCAGAAAAATCCCCCTAGGAATTGCTTTCCTCTGTCCTGCCCTGCTCCTCAAAAGCTGCCTAAGACCTGTTTCTGCTGGAAGTGGAAATGCAGTTGCTGCAGACACCACAGTTCATCAAGTCCACCTCAGCTCCACTCACCAAATTATTGTACAGATTAGGGGCAGGGGGATCAGGAAATAAGAGCAATACCTGCCCCATCAAATGGCTTCTCATCCCTCTCTAGAAAGTGTATGCCAGCATTGACCTCACTGGCTAGCAGCAGCACTCCAGAGAGGATTTTTGGTGGGTGAATGAGAGGGTAAGAGACAAGAAAGGGTAAGTGGAAAGGTAAAAGCAGGGAATTTCTCTGCCAGGGTACAGCTTCCTTCCTACCTCTTCGTTTGAGAGCAGTGGATGCAGAAATACTTCAGTCAGTCTTCCTACGTTAACTTGAGCTGCAGAAACAAATAAGTTTATTACACTACACTCAGTGTGAAAAGCTCCTTAAGAGAAATCAGGTAAATTAGCTCAGGCAGACTGCCTCACTGGCATGGCCATGCTCTCACTGTCTTCATATCTCTGTACTGGTTATTGCATAGTACAGATATACCCAGATGTACTCTACGGGAATGGTTTCGATTCAATCCAAAGATCCCAAACCCAGCACTGTCACCTGATTTCAAGACAGCTTTTACCTCCACATATGTTGTTTTTAACATTATGGTAGGTCATCGCAGAAAGGAATTTTTGGAAAACACAGCTTCTGAACAAGGCATCTGAAAGAAGCGGACTGACACTGAGAATTCAGATCAATAAGGAGCTCTGTAGAGAGCAATGGATAGGAAGAAGAAATTTGTCTGTTTTGCTGCAGGTCAAGTGGATAAGGTATTGTTTTTTGCTCTCAGCACAGTATGACCTAAGAGTGAATTGTATTAGGTTACAGAGCACAGTGGCTCGGACCTCTCTTTGGATGGCATGCATTTTCCAGCAGGCTATGGAATATGAGTGGGAAAGTGAGTAATGACTACTGAAAAAAAAATTAAAATAAAATATCAGCAATGGAAACATGCCTAGTAACAAATGCCACTTCTCCAGAGTGCCACTCATCCCTCTGAGCAGCATCCCCCTCCAGAACTAATCCTGCAATTACATGAGTGTTTGCTTAAGTAAACACAAAATGCCTTTCTCCTGAATCCAAAGTCAACGAGTGGAGCAGAGGATTCCTGGACTTACGCATTCAGCAAAGGGAAAGTGAAGCAACTTGGCCAAGCGCAATAATCTTTTGATGGATACATTCAGCAAACAATAGGCTTCTGAATAGTGTTTACCATCAGCCTCAGGGGTACATGCTCTATGGGCTGAGGCTTCAGGCTGCATCATTAAGATGAAATAAATTCAGCTGTGGCTTCTTACATCCCCTGTCTTCCTTAATGTCTAAATACGAAGGGGAGCAGACAAACTGCTAAGAAGGGGCTGCCTCTTTGAAGCCCTTCTAATGCCAGGAGGCCCCAAAAGACTGCAGGAGAAAAGATCTGCAGGTGGGAAAAAAAGAAATAGGTAATTCAACCCATGAGGAGACAGATCACAGAGAAGGAGCTAACACCTGATGGCAGAAATAAACCACTCATTTTTTTCATGACCATAGCTATTGTATTTTTAAATATTTTCTATAAAGATAGGCTTCATTTTTTTGCAACATAAAAGAAAGAAACAAACCTTCTCGCTTGTTTTCTTTTTCCTACAAAAGCCAGCTCTGCTACAATTTTGAAACACCGATCCCATTCCTCCCCAAGGCTTGTGGCATGTGATTTCCATTTTCCGTTGAAAAACATGGAAAAATTCTACCCAAAACGGATACATTTGCATTTCTAAAATGCCCCTTAAAATGTCAACAGCCGTAAAACAGGTGCAAACACCAGCTGTATGAAACAGGGGGGAAAAAAAAAAAAAAGAGTTAAAAGGTCATCCATTCCTTTTGGTTTGTGGAAACCTCATGGGAAGATGAAGCAGTCTGTGGATACGATATATGGACAGCCATCCTCAAAACAGGAGCCAAATCTTTTCTCTTGGGTAGGACCCCCCAGCCAGAGTTTTAATACCACAGCTCCTTGGTTTCTTGCTAGGTGTAGATTTTTTGCTTCACTGTGTTCAGGTTCAAGCAGAAAGGTTTCCCTTTGTATGTCTTTTATCTACTCTTTAAGGCATCTCCTGAGCAGGTCAGATATCAAGCTAAGGCAGAGACTATTTCTTGTGTCTGAGAAAATATCATTTAGGGACTTTCCACCTTGAATATGGTACATTTGCCCTCCATTAGTAAGCATGTCAGTGCTTGCTGAGAGATCTGTATGCTTTTCCTGGGCTTTTGCCTTTTTTGAGATTGTATTACCAGTATCTCCTATCGTGGGCAGAGGGACAAATTATGATTTAAGAGGGCTCTTCCATCTTGAACATTTATGATTTGTCACTACTCTTTGAGTTGATCTTTAACACACACACACACACACACACACAGAGCCCCCCCAATAGTTGTTACAGCCAGCCAGGGGTAATAATTTGTAATCAAGCAAGATTAGCATATAAAATGGGATATCGAGATTTTATAAGGCGCTCACTCTGTATTAGCATATCAGAAATACTTATCATCGGATCCACTCAGAAATGGATTGTAGAATTTTTGCAGAGTTGGCTGAAAAGATCAGGAAGATCCTCATGTAGTCTTTGACTCAGGGACAGTCTATATGAAATTCTGATTAACTGGAAATTGGGAACTTTTAATCCTATAGGTCTGACATATGGTCCTAATTCCAACTACCTTTAATGAGAATTACCGAGAAGGGAAGAAGAGAGTCCCCTTTCATCAGCAGTTCCTGCAACTACCTCTATAAATATAGTGACATGCTACATTACTTGACCTGAAGCAATTTAAGAAAGTCAGTTGTCCTACAAAGAACACCTCAATCTAGTATATATTAGAAATGTTAGAGTTAAGTCTTATCCATCATGTGCAATTCTGATATAGAATTATTATAACAGCACACTCCACTTTTTTCTCTCTATAGCTGCAAGCCACACTCTCCACTTTTTTCTCTCTATAACTGCAAGCTATAATCAATGTAAAGATTTATAGACTTATTTCTTCAATTATATGGAGGGAAGTTCACAACTGTGAGTTATGAACGTGAAATTCCCTGTACACTGATAATGAAACCAGTCTGGTGGATGTTCCCCATGCGAGAAAGAGTATGAAGCCACCTTTCTTTTTCACAGTTATTTATTTCTGTCTGAATATATTTGAGATAATGTCTGAAATAATCATGCTTGGAGAGTCTCAAATACTTTGTGAAAATGGGCCAAAATGTGTTCTGGTTGTGTATTTGTGAATGAGTGCCCAGCACTCATTCACTACAGACTTCAGATTATACCATTTCACTCCCTCCCTAAGCTAGCTAAGATAACTAAATCCAAGGAATTTACAACACATTGATTCCTTCTTCACTGAGTCTCACAAAATTACTTTTATTTTCTTTTTTTAGCCCAATAAACAGAAAATGTGATGCTTCTGAAAAGTTTGACACAAAGAAACTGTTAGAAAAGACAGCTAACATGCTACTCATCTCTAAGTAGGCTTTCTGGGAAAAAAAGGAGTATTTTCAGAAGCCTCACCATTAGTGTGGATGTGGGTTCATGAAAGGCAGGTCCTGCTTGACCAACCTGATCTCCTTCTATGACCAGGTGACCCACCTAGTGGACGAGGGAAAGGCTGTGGATGTGGTCTACCTGGACTTCAGCAAGGCCTTTGACACCGTCTCCCACAGCATTCTCCTAGAGAAG
>NW_008794456.1:3873523-3885687 GCF_000699145.1 Aptenodytes forsteri | reverse complement strand
TAAACATTGGAAGAGGCTGCCCAGGGAAGGGGTGGAGTCCCCATCCCTGGAGGTATTTAAAAGACGTGTAGATGAGGCACTTAGGGACATGGTTTAGTGGGCATGGTGGTGTTGGGTTGACGGTTGGAACTCGATGATCTTAGAGGTCTTTTCTAACCTTAATGATTCTATGATTCTATGTTTCCCAGCAGTCCTTCTTCAACAGTTAAAGACTATTACATGAGCTGAAGGAGTGATAATTTGGGGTAAGAACATTTAACTCTGTTGATCAAAAAAATGACAACTTCCATCATCTATGGTTTGGGCACAGAAACTTACTCTTTCTTCAGTCAAAATCTGTTCTGGAGTTTTAAACTCAGTTTAATATATAGATTCAGCCGTAAGAGCCTCCTATTGATTTCTAGTGGATCAGACTTTAGTGGTCCTCAGATTTTAGTCAAAAAAAGCAAGACCTGTCATATTAAAATAGGCAGGTGCACCGTCTTTATGGCAGAAAGTCCATACTGTAGCTGAGTTTTTATAAGCTGTTTTTCTTCTTCATTCTCCACCTGTGAAAATCTGTCAGGTGTGTTTGACCTCAAGGTTACTTGCAGTTGTAGACACAACATGCACATTGCTTTTTATTGCAGTTTAGTTTAAAGTACTTGGGTATTAAATTCCTGTGGAAATCTAAGACATGCCTCATAAAATGTCATGAAATACCTTTTATACCCAAGTGCCAGTTACCATCTAATTATCTAAGATGACAGTCTCTTCCCAAAGGGGTTATACAAGGAAAAGATAATCATGGAGCCAGAAAAGGTTCTTTAACAGACAAACAGCATTTCATTTAAATGCAACTGTTATTAATGTGGTAGTTTCCTAACTTTTCCTACACTAAGCTACTAGTGATTATGTAGTCTTTTTAAGTCATCTTTGTAACTGTGGAGCTCTGTTTCCAGAAATATTAATAAATTTGTTAACAAGGATTTCTTTTTAATTTTTATGGTACTTGGTAATATTTTCCTTGTTAAATTCTTGCAACTCAGTGACTTATTCCAGGTCTCCATATAAATCATATTACTCAGTTTTCATTAAATCCTTGTGTTTTATCAGAAAATTATTCTGATTTTTAGTACCCTATTTCCACCTCGTCTGTCTTAGCAACATCAGAAAGCTGAAACACTATTTGATATAGGAATCAGCTCATTATCTTACCCTGTCTCACATATTTTCTCAGTGTTAAAGAAGCCCTAATATTTCTCTTCTCAGCCTTTTGTTACCCAAATGAATCTCAAGATGGAGGCTTGCAGCAGTTTCAAGTAGGTAGCTGGGACATCTAAAGAAAACATATGGAGGAAGTAATGAGGTTTGGGAGCTGTACACATTTTATCACATTTAACTTCACCCCTAAGACTGACGTTTTACAGATTCATCTGGGTCCTATTTTGTGTTCCAGAATTAGGCCAATACGGTCTTTCAGCACGTCCTTCAGATCAACCCTCACACAAATCCCCCTTTTTCATTTCTCCTGCTGAAGCTCAACATGAGTAAGATACAGCCTCAAAGAGAAGAAAAACATTTCAAAATTCTAGGAGCCTGTTTTGAGCTAGTTCATCTGTGATTTTTCAGTGACAAACTGCTTCCAGAAGTTTAGGCACTTCTCTGCTGAGTTCTGCACAAGCACCATGTGCTACCAATTTACTGCAATTGTCTCCACTCTTAAGGACCGATACAGCTGGCTGTTTTGATCCAAACGGAGATGATTAAGATCCTGAAGTCAATTTTTTTTTTTTCCCCCATTGATTTCAACAGACCTTGGATCAAGTCTTGATGGTTCCTGAACAAAGTGAGGAACATAATGAAAGCAGCCTTGTGCAAAGATATTGGGGTAGGGGGAGGAGGGGAGGGAAGAGAGAGAAAGAGAGAGGAGGAAAACAACCTCTTATTTAGTAGGGTTAAAAGATGAACTTTTGAAACATTCCTGACTTCTCTGAGTTTTTGTCAGAATCCTTTAAGGTATGTGCTTGAATAAGTTGCAACTGAAAAATACCATTGTTTGACCCCATCAAGACCTCTGCTGAGTTCTTGTCATGTTTGATGAACTCTTCTTCGAAATGTCCTCAATAACAAGCCTAATAGTATTTGGAAATAATTGGGCTCCGTGTTACTTCTTACTTTTTCCTAAAAATCAGCCTGGTGTTCTCCTTACTTCACTTCTTATCGGTGTTCATTTTTTGCTGTCCTGAATCACAGTGGAAGCTCTCTTTTTAATACTAGCAGCATACGAAACGCTCCTATCGGTAACAAACTAGTCTATGAAAGAGTCATTGCAGTAATCATCTGAGGGCCACCTCCAATGTTATCCTGCTCATCTTCAGTGCTACCTTGTTTCTTGACTAAGTCCATAATATGATGAGTTTTGGTTTTCGTGTATAAAAATGTTACTTCCCATTAGGAAAAGTTTGAGAAGCAAGGTCTGAAGAAAAATGGTCAGCGCAAAGATTCTTAGGACTGTGGGCAATGCTGAATACTGGCTTTCCCAGGACTGTTCTCACTAAAAGTCGAGACAAGTGTCGATAAAGTTGTAACTGATGGGAGAACCCTAAAAAATGTGGGGGGTAATTTCTGTAGGGACTTCCATCCACAGTAGCTCATGCCCCACTTATCTGTTCCCCATCAGTGGCACCATGACCCAGCCAGGTTTTCCAAGGCACTGGAGTATCCAAAGCTGACAGATACATGCTCCCCATTGCAAAGCTGTTTACTTTGCTTACAACTAGAACCAGCCCTGTGAAATAATAACTCATAGCTTAACCCCGATCTCTTAAGAGCAAAAACCTTCACAGAGTTGAATGGGATTTGAGCTGACATTATTTCTCCTCGCAGAGCAATAGAGTACTGTTGTAAATTACCAGTCCCAGCAGTGGAGGACACCAGACTGACAAACTAGTCTTTAATCTTGTTTTTCCTCAAGTTGCTCCAGCAGTGTTTTTGCAACGGTTACAGGTAATAGTTTTCTCTTATCATTTTCAGCAGAAATGACAGGCTGCTCTTTTTCCATGTCATTAATATCATTATTGCCCATGGCAGTATGAGCTGTGCAAAATGAAACTTTCATTAGTCTGGAGTTGGAGGACGTATGTTTTCTCACATTTTATCCAACAGAAGTGGGGCTGGATTTTATCCAAGCCCATTCATAATGTCCTGTATTCTTTGTCACAGTGTGCCCTGGCTTCATGGATCTATTTCCGACTGCAGCTATCACAGCTCTCCATCCATGCCCCAGCACACCCTGCATGAATGCATCTAACATTGACAGGGAGATTTCACTGTGAAGTGGGAGAATGACACACGCACTCAAAATAGGCCTCACGTTCCTATTCTGTTTTTTTTCCACTTTGCCTATGTCATGAATTGCTGAGTGAGGGGTTTTTGTATTGCGGTTCGATCTACAATGTGTAGGTGAATTGGGGATTCCTTAGGCTTGCTAGCAGTGCTGAAAATGAATTCAGTCCTATTAGAATGATGTAGGTCCTTCATTCTAAAAATCAAACCCCTAGTTTTCATTTTGAACTATATAAAAATTGTTTAAAGCAAAGCACAAGGTCATTTTGAATTGGAAAGTTGACATAGTTCCTCTTTAAGTAAAATTAAAATTTATTTTGAAATTTATATTTTGTTTTGATTATTTTTTATGGAAGTTTTATTTTAAACTGGGGCAAAACCAAAAAGTATTATTACTTTTTCATTTAGATACAAATTACTTGGTAAAATTGAAATTGCTTTAGGCAATGTTTCTGTACAGCTAAGGCTGTACTCTTAATTAAAATCAGTTGTCTTCATGACATACTTTTTTACCATTCTGTTTTAAGGACCCTGTTATGCTGACTTTGGAGAACTCGTAAAGTGTGGTACCATCCCCATCCTGGGACATCAATGTTTAAACAGGAAGATGTATTCTCCCAGTCTTCTACTATCAGGGGACTGAAATGGAGAAATTAAGAAATTGTTCAATAAAAATCTTAGATGCTGTAAGCTGGATGCTGCTGCACATAAATTTCAGAAACATGGTCTGCAAAATGGATCCCAGAAGCAAGGCGTGTTAGGTACATACAGTTCCCGCAGCACATGGGGGAAGTTAAATCCTCCAGAATGAGGCCCAAAACAACCAACCTGATCAGTTCAGAGAAGCTTAAAACAGCTGATGAGCAAGATAAAGATGTCTCTGATCCCTCAGGCAACTGAATGAGGGCCTCCAGGAGGTATCTCTCTTCACTTGGGGATGTCCTCCTTGAGCCTTGTTCATGGCTACACCTGTAGTACCAAGACCTGAGCAAGCGCTGGATAATCAGTTGTTGTCTGAAATGTAGAAGCTGTCAGGCAATGAAACTGGGATGTCCTTTCTCTGACAGGTTCCCAAGGGGTTGGTGTGTGGACCCACAGTGAATATTTGAGGAGTTGCCTGTAAGATGAACAACCTGGGTTGGAATCCCAGAAGGACACAGAGGGACCTGAGCCCCAGTTAGGATGAATATGGTAATCAGATGTTTTCTCTAAATGAGGTGAACACACGTTTCAAAAGAAAGTGAAAATAACTTTATACTTCAAAGAATGCTGGGTTCTGCCAGTGTATTGGTCAAGCTCCAAGAACGCCTTTGTCTTGATTGCCCCTGCAAAGACTTTTGTGAAGGAATGCCTAATTTTGGGGTGCTTGGTAGAAAGAAGAGGTTCACTGAGAGGCTAAAATCCTTTAAATGGCCCAGGTGTCTTTCCTTTTTCCTCCTTTCTTATTCTGTTTTCTTTCTTTCTGTCTTTCTTTCTTTTTCTTCTGGCTTAAAGCCTTCACAATTTATGCAAGCTTAGTATAAATCACTACAGGAATTTATTTCAGATTACTTATTCTACGTGGCTGGTTCAGCTTGCCAAGGACTTCTGGCGAGCAGATTTGTGTGTGTCTGTGTGTATGTGTGGAAAAGGGGAGGGAGAGTTTTGCATTGCGATCAGTGAAAGTGGGACCAAGCCAGACATCTGATTTGCACAAAAAAACAGCATTAAGGAAAGATCCTATCTGAGTGCGAAAATATAGTGAAGAAAATGAAGGGAGTTTCCTTCGTTGTAAATGTCCAAGGCTTGGGATGATGGAAGAGACTGGAAATCTTTCCTGTGCTCTACAGCTAAGCAAATTTCTAATTTATGTATTTTACAGGAGTGATAAATTGTTGCTTAATAAATTATCCTATAGTTTCTCTGAAAAACTGTTCTGAACTAAAAAATTTTATAGCACCATGCCAGTTAGGATTTCCCAAAAACTTTACAGTATTTCCCTAATAGATGAGTTTCATCCCCATTTTCCTAATGAATAAACTGAGGCTTAAAGATGCTGGATGACTTGTGCTAGTAAAACTTGCAGGTTAGCAGCAGATCAGGGAATAAAAGCCCATGAAAGTCATGGTCGATGCAATAACCAGTAATTAATATTCAAGATGATCAAGGAGGAAAAAATAGCCACTTTATCCCGATGCACGGGCCTGTCTGTGCACTGTAAATATTTCTATCAGTATGTTTTTCTTTCCATCAGGATAGGCCTTATTTAGCAAAAGGAAGAGAATAGTATTAATGTTTATACTCACATTCAGTGAAGTAGGCCTTCACCATCTGTGAAGTCAATGTAACAAAAAAACATTTTCACACGTCATTTACTTTTAATTTCCTTTCTGTTTTTAAAAATGTAGTCTAACTAAAGAATTCTATCAGTATGATTCTCTTTCCATCAGGATAGGCCTTATTTAGCAAAAGGAAGAGAATAGTATTAATGTTTATACGCTCATTCAGTGAAGTAGGCCTTCACCATCTGTGAAGTCAATGTAACAAAAAAACATTTTCACACGTCATTTACTTTTAATTTCCTTTCTGTTTTTAAAAATGTAGTCTAACTAAAGAAGGGATTGTGAAGGAGAAGAGCAGGAGATGAAGAAATCTAAATGCAGAGCTTGAAAGCACCATATTGTAATGTGGGATTAGAAGAGGAAGAAATGAATTTGCATGATGATGCCTTTCATATTTATTCAGTTAAGAGAAGTGTTTATTGAATGCTTTAGGCAGAGAATAATGACTACAGACATGCTCAGAATCTCAGCCACTCAAAATAACCAACTAAAATATACTCTCTCCTTCTTAAATGTAGGTTCAAAAGTCATAGGTCCCCTTGCACTTTTCTCAGATACTAAAGATGTCCCAAGAAGGACCAAAATCTGTCTTGTAATCCTTCAGATGTTTCTTTTCTGAAAATACTTTAACACATACTCTTAATTAAATGTATTGAAGTTAAAAATGAATTAATATGTGCTGCTAGACCAAAGCCTTTGGTTTCTACAGTTTGACAAGGAAAACTGAATCAGAACAGAAGAATCAGAAAGGCTGATATGCAATATAAGGGAAAAATAGCCAGAGCCACAAAAATGTGATCTTGGCAACTGTAAGGTTCATTAGTAGCAAGTGAAAAAACAAGGAAAGTTTTCATCCTGATTCAACAGAAAGTGGGAGTTGTCAACAGATAATGCCAAGAGGTCATGGTGCTTAATGTCTTTTGTGTTTCAGCCTTCACTGAAATAATTAGCCTTGGCCAGACACACTAATAAAACTTGCACAGAGCAGAAAGGCCAACCCAGCTAATGCAAGAGGTAACTAAGACTAGAAATTGAAAACAGGTAGACAGTGGTAGGAGATATTAAAAGTTCCTATCTAACTTTATATTGTTTAGTTACCTTCATACAGAGAACTGACTGAAAAAGCTTCCAAACAGCTGGTGATATTTCTGGAGCATGGATACCTGAAGTCCCAATAACTGGAAAAGAGAAAAAAACACAAACCAAAAACCATATTGATTATCTTTTTAAAAGACCTAAGCACAGCGCTAAGGAATTATCATCATCCATCTTAATCTCCAGCTGCTAAAAAAAAAGCTAGCACAGGATAAACAATTGGCAGACACCTAGGAAATCAGGAGTAGAAGCTAACATGAGTCTGTCCAGAAAAAACAATGTTTCAGACCAATCTATTTTCCTTTCAAGATATAATAATGCTCCTTAGGGAAAAAGCAGATTGATTTTGTATCTTGACTTTAATGAAGCTTTTTGTGTTATCTTATATAACATCCTCAGTGGTAAGCTATGAAAGCATTAGCTGGGCGTACAAAGGGTGTAACTGCTCTATGGATGGTACAAAAAGAGCTGAAAAACTGTCCTTTAGTTATTGAAGGTTGACTGCCAGTTCAGACAGAGCCGCATGGCACTGGAACTCTCTTGGGTTTGGTGCTATTACATATACCCAGTAACCTTGACTCATAAGCAAGTATGATTTTAGGTTTGTAGACAACCTAAAATTTTGTAGCAAAGAGAGACTGTCAGCATACTGGATGGGATAAGCAGAATTCTGAATATTCTTGATAAAGAGGGGAAACATGGTACTATTCATTACAAGTAAGTGCAAGTTTCTGCATTTAGACAGTGATAATCCTCTTTATAAATGCAGAACAAGGAAAACTGATTAGGCAGCAAATCCACTGAAAAGAGATTTGCTGAACTTCAAATTGACAACCATTAAAGAAAACTCACAGTAAAAAAAATCACATTTCTGGGGAAGGACAAACTTTATACTGGGCTGTATAAACATGAGCGGCATCTGTAAGACACAAAAAATTATCCTTCTCTCCCTTTATAAAGCCTAATTGGGAATACTCTGACCTTGATTTGAATGCCATGCCTCAATAAAGCTGTGCCTCTTTGCTCTGTGTCCAGAGGAAAGCAAAGAGAAAGATCAGAAGTTTTGAAAATACACACCAAAAAGGAAACATTGAAGGAACTGCAGCGACTGAGCCTAGAGAAAAGAATGGTAGGTGAGACCGTGGTGAGGATCTTCAGACACAAGAGGAAACGGCAAAGGCAAAATATTGTTTTCAATATACACAGAGATAAGACAAGAGCTATTAAGAATGATTTCCAGCTAAGTAGATCCTTGAGTGTAAGAGGTAACCTAAATTATCACTTAAGATTTCTTTGTATTTTTATTTTCTATTTCTGTTCCCTAGAAGAAAGTAGAATTTCATTTTTTGGGGGCGTGGGGTTAAACATATTTTTCTTGTCTTGATGGTTTTGGGGATCACTTTTGACAGAAAACTTGGTAAGGTGCAACATAAAAGGAACACTGCACCACTGCACTCTTCTTTTAGGAGGGCACATTGCTTCCTTCAAATGTTCAGGAAATTATTTTAGTAACTCTTTCGGACCTAACTATTAGTCGGTTGCTTTGGAAGTTCTTTCACTTACCTACTGCTTAAGATGTGGTGGATTTCTCCAGGGCTTGCAATAAATCCATAAATGATAGCAATTTGACACTGGGATGCATTGTTAAAACAGCACGAAACCCAGGGCGGTTACACAACCAACAGCTTTCATTCCATAGGCATCATATGGCATAAATAATGGCCATTTTATTCTTAGCAATATGTAAGCCAGATTGGAGATGCTTTACTTGCAATTTTGAATACTTACTCCCATGGGCCAAGGCATTTAGAAATCTGGCACTTTCATGCTACTATGATATTTCTACCAGGCTCCTCAGGAAATCTGACATCATGTTTTGTGGCATATCTTGCAGATAGCATTTTCTTTTCAATTGCTCACCCAAATGTTCACTGCCTGTTATACATAATACAATTTAATATTGCAAGCTGCTTCTGTACCCTGCTGCTAAGATGTAATTTGTTCTTTGTGTTTCTTCTGTAAAGAGCTAGTGACGTTCATTTCTAATGCTCAAATTAGAGAAGAAACTCAGAAGTGAGGTTTACAATTAGACTAGGAATTTGATAAACATCAAAGAATTAGAAGCAGCCACTTTTTAAAACCAAAGATCAAAAGAAATTCTAGAATGTGAATGGGCTTGAATAACCATTCTTGCATTCATAGTGAATGCTCCTGAAATGATAAACAAGAGAAATATCTAACTTCAGAAGAGTCTCAATTACAGAAAAATAATTAATTTTACAATAACTGTGTAAAAAAATTTAATTATGTAGCAAATATCGCCTAATGTAATCACCATGATAAGAATGGAAAGCAAGGAAGATCCAACCACTTCAATTTAAAAAAAAACAAACAAAACAAAACTATTTTCATCATTTGAAAGCAAATGAGTGAATGAAATTTCAAGAGAAATGGAGATTAAAAAAAATTAATTATATCTTACAAGATTACTATGAGTCAAGACAAACAGTTCATGTAGCTGAAACCAAAGAAGCCCTAATACAATTTTCACATTAGGAACTGTTCTGCTACTTTTTGTTTTAACCACAGCAAAGGGATCTTTCTGGGAATTCTCTACACTTTGAACACTAGACATGAAATAAGAAAGTAAACACATGAAACAAAGATTTGCTGATCAGGTGACAACACTATGTCATTTGATCCCATGTCATTAAGTTCCTTGGGCTTGCAAAATATACTAAGAGAAGCTGAGCACAGTTCATTAATCTGTAATTTATTATTTGTCCAGATCTTTGCTGACACTATAAAAGTAGCTATAGAAGACCATTTGAAGTCTGTGAAGTTTTAAGGAATAATTACTTGAAGCTCAGCTTCTCCATTTTGTAGTGGTCCCCTTTCTTTACATAGAGGCTTGCAAGGAAATGAAGCTACAGCTCCAAATTTACAGGGGGGAACCGTGAGCCATGGTGCCGTTCAATACCTTTCTGCTCAGACACTTGTGGGTGGGTAGGCAAGTTACGTGTGTTTTCTAAGAGAGAGGGTGGGCAATGAACTACTGCAGCATACAAACAGCAAACCCCTTGTGTCTGGTACGTGTTGCACGTATCCTACTGTGGCATAACACTAGGTGAAGCCCAGTGGACAGGTAACAATGCTTCTGCCAGGTTACAATGTGACTGTTATGGGAGAGAGCTCAAACCCAAATGTCACCTTTTCTGTAGATAAGCACATATCTGCTAAGCCTGTGCCTTTTCTGCAAGGTGAGAGGAAGGAAGAGAAAGCTTTACCCTTTACTCACATATTGTGGGGGCAAAAAAGTCCGTGTCAGAACAAAGCCAGATGCTGAACCCAACATCCCCCTCTCCTATTTTAGATGATACTGAATATTTATTTCTTTGCCCATTTACTTTTGTTGCTTCAGAAGAAAAACCCCTAGTGATCCCAGAAACAAGTCCTGAATGCCAATGAGGGAGGAGGAAAGGGTCAGGGCGTGGTGATTGCACTACCGCTTATTTTGCCAGCATCCCGATCTTCACAGAGATTGCCCGTCACATGGCTCGGCACACAGGAGATGACAGAAGCAGGACTGGCTTTGCTGAGAACGGGTTGTTTCACGGTGACCATCTACCCTCTTCAGACATTTCCAAGCAACTGGAGCCCTGATGGAGACCTTCAGGCTCATGATTTCACATGACAAGGTGCAGGGGTGTGCAAAGAATCGTATTTTGGTCCTGCGCTGCCACATACCCTAGACAATTAGCCTTGCATGGACATGGGGCTGTACCACAGGTATACCCTTGCACTATCCCCAGCCTACATCTCCTGCAAGGGTCTGGTCCAGCCTCGCAGGTCAGCAGTCAGAGGATGACATGTCCAAAATAGGGCGTTGTGCATTTTCCCCTTCAATTGAATTAAGCAGTAAATTTATCTTCGACACAGGGACCTCAGTTTGGCTCAAAGTAGGAATGTGCTCCCAGGTCTCTCATATAACCCTAATAAAATTAAATATTTACTAGGCCAAATCAAGACTGAGATTTGCTCTGCAACTCAACTGCAGATGTTTCTTCTAGGCAGCAGGAGATTCCAGCACAAGTCCCTTTGCCAACTAGTATTTAATTTGTTCTAACTGCAAGAGGAAAGACCAAGAGATCCCCATTTCACAATAACGTACAGCTCACGGGCTCAGCCACAGACCCAGCAGGCAGCAGGCAGCAGCCCAAATTTGCACCCTTTTTTTTCAGCTACAGGAGTTAAAAATGAACCTAGCTTTGCACCAGCTTTTAGATTTGAAGCATTGCCTCTGCAACAAAATCTAGCAAGATGACAGCCTGAAAATTTTACTGACTTTTTAATACAACCCCTTTGTAGCAGTTTGACACCTGCCGCCTTCTCCCCCGGTACTGTGTAGGAAGCTTAGGCACTTAACTCAGATTTGTTGAATCTATCAGACAACTGGAGGCCTAACGGGCAGGGCTGAGTTTAAGTCGCCTTTGTGGATCTTGCAGAAGATACTTGTCCTCAGAGGCTTTTCCCTTGGGAGAGCTCAGAAGTTCTTGTTACCAGTGCTTGTAGCAAAGAGAAGTCTGCAAGTTTCCTTAAACAAAGAAATAATGGTAAGATGCTTCATTTCTGCCATTTGTTTCCTGAGACCCCTTCACCCACTAACCTGGGTATTCTGCTGAATACATTAACGTTACAACAGGTCTTGGGGTCACAGCCTGAGACCCACTGTACAGAGAGGTGGAATAAGCATCCTGCTTCCAAAACTTTATATTCCCAGTAGGAAAAAGACAAAGATGATGCTGTTATGACATATAAGTATACTATATACACACAGTAGCCATACATAGCAACACTAGAAAAAAAGAAGGGGTGATACCCAATGGTCTCTACAGATTTTTTCTAACAAAATATGTGTATGCCCAGAATATTGATCTGAGTATATACAACAGAGGATGGAGGCACCAGAACAACTAAGCACATGATGTGTTTTTTTTAAGCTATAAGTACAGAACAATCATTTTTCCAAGATCCTGGATGTCCAGCGATCTGGATGAATCAATTCCTTCCTCCACAACAGGGCAACATGTGACACACGGAAGCAACAACCTGCAATTAGAAATGGGCAAGTTGGGAGACAAGAGGAGTGGAAGGTGGGAAGTGTAAACGTTCCTATAGGAGCACAAAAGAGGTTTGCAAAACCACTTCAGTGTTTTGGTGGTGAAAGGCTCTAGTGTTCTGTCGTGGTTTAATTTCAGTCGGCAACTAAGCACCACGCAGCCGCTCGCTCACTCCCCCCCACCCAGTGGGATGGGGGAGAGAATTGGAAGAGCACAAGTGAGAAAAACTCGTGGGTTGAGATAAAAAGAGTTTAATAATTGAAATAAAATGATAATAATAATATGATAATAATAATAATAC
>NW_008794456.1:3865784-3873503 GCF_000699145.1 Aptenodytes forsteri | reverse complement strand
CCCCAGTTTATGTACTGAGCATGACGTCCCATGGTATGGAATGTCCCTTTGGCCAGTTTGGCTGTGCCCCCTCCCAGCTTCTTGTGCACCTCCAGCCTTCTCAGTCGGTAGAGCATGGGAAGCTGAAAAGTCCTTGGCTGGTGTAAGCATTACCTAGCAACAACTAAAACATGGGTGCGTTATCAACTTTGTTCTCATCCTAAATCCAAAACACTGTACCAGCTACTAGAAAAGAAATTAACTCTGTCCCTGCCGAAACCAGGACATGTTCATAGCTGTTTCTACAGCTTCTTTAAGAAGCTGGTTAGCTAAACAAGCCAACGGACGGAACCTGGTGAAAGGTCCCAGCTGAAATGACAATAAGTCAAAGTAGTAAGATTAATGCTTAAGCTCTTTTCTTGCCAAAACACCACGGTATAACTCAGTATTGGAAGTATGCGTGTCCTTTGGAGTATACAGAGACTCTGAACTTCAGTTGCTTTATTCAGTTTGGGAGGGTAAGGATACAGAGAGAAAATTTAAAAAGAAACATCTGGATTTTTTTTTTTTTCTTAAAGTTGTTTGGAACACATTTTCACAGCTGGTAGCAGGAAGTTGTGATTTTGTAACTATTACAAGTGACTCACAGGCAGAGGAAAAGCACAGCATTTTGAAGTGAGACTGCAACCTGGCCAGCAGAACATGTGATTAAACGTCATAAAAAAGCGATTAGCTGTTCAATTTATCAGTAAATAAATTCTTTTTCCACAAAACAGTCCTGGTCAACCTATATGACCAGTGTATTCAATTACCTATTGGAGTAAATATAAGCTATTTTACAAGACTCTCCCAGAAAGAAAAGAAAAATAAATATAAGCTATCTCACAAGACTCTCCCAGAAAGAAAAGAAAAAGGAAGCTACAACTGAAAGAAAAATAACGCCTTGGCCATTTCAACCTAACTCTGAGTCTTCTAGCCTCCTTTATAGTGCTGTTCAGTGCTCATTTCACTGAAATTCTAATCTTTCACACTGTTAAATATAAATGGGCATCTGATAATGAGAGCAACATGGAAATTGCAGATACTCAGAACTTGTCTATGATTAATCAACTTGAGAATGGCAAGGATGGTTTTGGTTCCATTTGCAAATAAATCGCCTTTTCCAGAATCCAGAGGAACTGGGGTGACTCACAGTGACCAAGGGTCCCATACCCTTCCTAGCAGACTTGACTTTGAGTTTAGAAAGTCATCAGAGATGAAATATTGGCCATTTCTCTAGTATCTTTAGGAGAAGAAACATGGTGCAAGTGCATTTTGTGAGCTGCAAAGCTCATTTTGGGTCAGAAGACAGGTTCTGGGATTCTAGAAAAAGTCCTTTGGTTGGATAGGACTGAGATTTTGGGCCAGCACTTTGTAGATGTGAAAGTCAGCATTTCCTATAGCTCCCAGGAAAAATTGTGACGATGAGCGATCGTCCAGCTGTTTTCTCTGACCACAGGGGTACTCCTTGTTGGAAGTTGCTTACTTTCTGACTGTCCTTGCTTGACCACATCCTTAAAAAGAGGTACTTTATAAAGGAGCAGTTGCGTCTTGGGAAGTATTATTCAGTTTTTGGATTCTTTCCTGATCCTAATGTTTGGGTTTGTCATTGAATCCATGTCCATACCACAGAAAAGCTACGTGAAGGAGGGGCTTCTATGAAACACTGATGGTAGCCTGAAGTGTCTAAATATGTTGGTACCCCTTCGGTAAACACAAAAAGACAACACAGAGACAGAATCACTTTTCTAAGCCACTTTTTTTAGAAAATAAAAAGGACTAGTACTTTAAATTTAATATCTCAATAGAAGATTTTTGTTATTTCTCATCACTAAGTCCTTTAGATCAAGAAAAATAGAAGTAATCTTTACTATCTGGATCATACCTGAATCTTAGTCCCCCAAAAGTCACACCTGTGAGGTAAATCAATGGGAAAAGCTTTTTTGATAGATTATTTTTTTCAGAATATGACAGAGATTTTGCAAGGATGGGATTTCACCAGGAATTTTGAATTTATGGGTCTATTCTCACTGGAGAGATTAAAACAAACAAACAAACAAACAAAAAAAAAACCCAAAAGACAAGATGAAAGACAACAAACAAACAAAAAAACCCCAAAAAACAAGATGAAAGAAATGGAGGGAAGGGAAGGATTGAACTTGCAAAATATAGCTCCAGATTTTGTATACCCAAGCATTTGTCAAGAACATGGTTTGACTGGGTTTCTGAGATTCCCTGAGAGTTATACAGGTTTGGATTTCAAAAATAATAACATATAAGACCACAAGACTGAAGAAACTGTTTGTGTCAGAATCCAGTTCTTGGCCATCATTAGCAAATGTCAATTTCTTCTTGTAGACACACAAGAAGTTGCTCAGAAATACTAAATTTTCCACAGACATAGAACTGGGCAAAGATTCTGGAAGTTGATTTGTTTTAATTTATTTGGCTCCTCTCTAGTGGGAGCAATGCAATATTGACAGCGTATCCTCCCCCTACTCATGAACACAACTGGTGTTATGTTCGAGCCAAAAGAGAAAATATGAACAGACTCTGCTATTGCAGCATTTTGGTAAAATTAAAAGTCTTCAAATGAGTATGGGAGAAAGTGTTGTGGTAGAGATATTAGGAAGTTCCACACGTGGTGCAGCCTGAGCCTTCATGAAGTTGGGCTGGATTGATTGTCCTCTGTGACCAAGGTACGAGAAGACATTTTAGGCTGGTAGCACTATGAGTCGAAAAGTTTGCCTCAGGATAGAGGTTTCTCTTTCTTCCCAAGGGATCTTAATCTGAGAATGGCAATGGTGTGAGTATCAAAGTTTGGTGAGTAAGTGTCCTTGAAGGGTATTTCCTCAGCTGATATCTAAGAGATCTTGTCCCATTTAGACTGAACATAGAGGGCATAGCAACATATCCCGAGCAGAGGAAACAGCTGCAGAATCTTTGACTGACATTTAGTAGAAACCAGTATATTGGATGGAAATGTCTTTGTGAAAACTAGTGGGATGCAAATGCCTAGGTTAAGAATAATTGACTTAAAAGCAAGTTCAGTCCAACATACCTTGGCAGATCTAAGGACCTGTACAAGGTCCACTGCAGAGTAAAGACTTTCCATCCTGTCAGCTAATGGCTTGGCCATGGGTTAGTTTTAGGCATATGTGAAGGTACGATTGCCCCATCCCGCTCTTAAAATGGTCCACTTCAGGGTACCACATAGAGGATCCTCACTACTCAGCACTGATGAAACCTCATCTCGGTGTCCAGTTCTGGGTTCCCCGACACAAGAGCAACATAGACAAACTGGAGCAAATCCAGTGAAGGGCCTTGAAGATGATTAAGAGCTTGGAGCATCTGTCATATGAGGAGATGCTGAGAGAGCTAGGATTGTTCAGCCTCAAGAAGAGAAGGCTTGGGGAGAGGTGGATCTTATCAACATGTATAACATGTAAAAGTACCTGATGGGGGGAGTCAGACTTTTCTCAGTGGTGCCCATTGAACAGACAAGAAGCAATGGGCACAAATTGCACAAGAAGTTCTATTTAAATACAAGAAAAAACTTTCCTGCTGTGAGGGTGATCAAACACTGCAACAGGTTTGCCCAGAGAGGTTGTGGAGTCTCCGTCCATGGAGATATTCAAATCCCAGCTGGACATGGCTCTGGGCAACCTGCCCTAACTGATGCTGCTTTGAGCAAGAGGGTTGGACAAAACGATCTCTAGGGGCCCCTACCAGCTTCATCACTTCTGTCGTTCTGTGATTTTGTGTCCACTAATGGTGTAGCTATTGAATACTCAATTTAAGCTTTTAGGCCAGAAGGGTCCAAGCACCAGAGGTCAAAAATGGAGGAAGGGGCACGCACTGGCACATAACTGACCCAAGGTTTGGGAAGCAGAGGAGCCTTTTCATATTTTATGACTTATGACAAACACATTAAAACATAAAATGTGACTTTTAGTTCAAGATGGCATCTGCAAGTGTGTGCAACATAGTCCTAAGCTGTGCCTGTGAGTGGAATATAGCAAAAGAAGAAAGTTGGATGTGATTCAGTTGGTAGCACAGGAAAGCAAAAAGTAAAATCTTATCTTCTTAGAGATAAAATAGAGCTTTTCATGAAATTTTCCATACCAGGCATAGTCCTTGCTTAGACCAGTCCTATGGCCCATAAGATGCACAATAATAATAGAAACCGTATACAAACACGTCATATTCCAGCTTTTTGTAAAGCGGTCCAGCTCCATTGAAATCAGCGAGGATATAGCTAAAGCATTATCACAGTTGTCCTTGTAGCGAGCAGGGAGCCCATGTAATACCACAGTATGAATCAGAATGGAGTAGGAGAGTTTGGGAGCTGACTTTTAACATGTAAACACTAGCAATGAAGCTGCAAGATTTTAACCAGCTACGCTGTTTTACATGTGCCATGCACATCATTTGCTTATTTTGGGAACAGCTTATTACTGTGTCTGGTCTACTGTAAATGTTAATGCATGTAAATGCTAATCAAGATTCTTGCTCTGGTTTCCCACCTCACCTAATTGGATTGCATTAGAGCTTGTTTGAAAGTTTGCATTCAGAATCACAAATGGGATTGGATCACATCTCCCTTGTCTCAGCATGGTGGCAGCTGTGCTGCAGAGAAAGAGTGGAAACTAACAGTAGCAGGGCCAATATCTCAGTGAAGCCAAATCCCTTTTTTATGCAAATAAATGTCCTGCAGTTACTTGGAAATGGTCACACACCTCACTGCAATGTCTAGCAAAAGTAAGGAACTCTATTATTTTACAACAAACAATATAGGATTTGCAGTGATTGCAGAATTTAGGTGAATGTGGGACATGCAGGAGTCTACTTATCAAAATATAGCATATTACAGATACTGTGACCAGACTTAGGAAAGGAGGAGTATGAGCTTCTTCCTCCTGCTATAAGTTTGGCTTGTCTGGTATTGAAATCTGAGCAGCAGCCCCGTTAACTACCATGTGACTCTCAGTGCAAAGTTTGGACTTAATGAAAGTAACCACTCCTGAATCACAAGAAAACAAAAATAAAATTTACCATGCAGCTAAATGTCTCCCAGTTTTAATGTGCAACCACTTCTGCTAATGGGACAGTTCTGCAGATGCTAGGGCTGACACTCTACTGTACATTTATTAACTTTTTTTTTCATTGGCTAAAATCTGTATCCCCAGAAACTTTACTTGGATGATGGATTTAAAGCTTTCTGAAAAGAAAAACAAAGCAACAAGGTCCATTCTAGAAAAGAAGATTCTTCTTTCACCTTTAAGGTTTTTTCAAACTTTTCAATGCACTAATGTGACTGGAAAGAAATACCCACTAAAACTACTCAGATATTTGGTTGCTCCTTAGCAACTTTTACCTAACAATCACAACACTTTACATAGGATATAATATATGAAATATATATATCATATTTAATTTATATAAATTTTCACAAATAGTGCTGGTCAGAAATTCTTTGAGATAAGAAAACTTAATCAAAGTTGAAACATTTGCATCACACCTACGGTGAAAAACTGCCAGTTTCCTAGCTCAAAACAGCCTGAGTTTCTGGCAGCTCTTGTGGGGGTCTAACTGGGAGATCAGCTTTCCAGGACTGATGGTCTCGAAGGCGGACCCTGCTATAGAAGAGAGCTCTGGTAACCCCACCTTCCCCGAGGCAGAGCCCTGTCTCCAGCCCCTTGGCGCATTCATCTCTTCCAAACCTCCGTTGCCCAGGCTTGCTTGGTTAGACATGGTAAAAGCTGTAAACAAGACACCTGTAACTGCATGGATTGTGAACCCTCATTTAATTTTTGTTAAATAACCTTCTCTGTGTTTTTCTTCCTTCCACAGAGAATTTGAAAACATCCATTTTTCAATTTCTAAACAGAAACTCTAAATGATAAGAATGGTTTGTAATTTCCTATTTGACAAGTGGAAACAGGAGCTCAGATGTACTAAGAAATATAGACTGCAAAACATTTAAGTGCTGCCAAAATACATGGGACTTAGGAGCCTAAATATTACTTCAGATTTGGCCCTCGTATATGATAATGACATCTTCCCCAATTGTTTTTCCCCAAATACTTAGCTAGCTACCACGAGGGAAATCTGGTATTTTGTGTATGTTAATGTTACTCGCTGAGGTTCTCGATAAAACTGTCCAAGCCAAAATGTTTTAGACTCTTTATAATTTTATTACTGATGGAGCCCAGGAATGAGAAAGTACCAGGGGTCCCAGATATGGGGTATACCCACTTTTTCTTCTAACACTCCAACTTACTGACATACGCTCTCCCTCTTGATTCATAACTCAGTGCTACAACACACTGCTGTTATTTTACAATTTTCTTTACATCCTGAACTAGTGGCAGAAAAGAAGCCTCAAGAGGAGGACAGCAGTGTCTCCTCACTTTAACTCCTTGCAAAGAGGAAGACTGAATGAGTCCTCTTAGTGGGAAATGAACCTCGGGAAGATCTCCAAAGAGCCAATTTGAACACGTTTGTGTGTTGTGCAGAGATTCCTAGCATGCCAAGCTGATTCGGCATTGAATGAAGAAGACTCGGAGTGAATTCATTTGTGGGGGGAAAAAAATAATCTTTCCATTGCATGTGCTCTCTACTAGATTCAAAGAGAAGGGTGAGAAAAGAGGTACTGAAAGGGAATTGTTTTGCAAGAAGATGAAGGTGTAATAACCTCAAAATTATAATTGCCATAGTCCTGTTGGTTAGTTGTATCTTACAAGTTTAAGTTCAGAGACTGCACAGTAAAATACCCTCTGGCTTTCTTATAAATCAACTCCTCTGTTTATTATAAACACAACCTGACTTGGGAACCAGCAACGACAATGATGAAAGAATTACCTCTGCTCCTCTGAGAAGCTTGACTGCTTTCCCATTGCTAATGCTTTGCATCTCCTAACAGTTCAGCCCTATTTGCTGCAATCTTCATTGTGGGTGCTGAATACTCAGTGTCTGTAATATCTTTGCAAGTCTGACATTGAGGAATAGCTTTCTAAAAATGCCTTGAAGTCCATTTTAAATGCGGTAAAATGGTCTGTAACAAAATAGGTAAATGCAAAAACCTAATGGGATTTATATAAAAAGCCCTTGAAGAAGAGAAGGAAACTAATTGCTATCTATGTTCAGCTATTGTGTTAAAATATCTTTTGTTTCAACACTTTTCATGGATACAACTTTTCATGGATACAATACTGTCGTGGTTTAACCCCAGCTGGCAACTAAGCACCACACAGCCGCTCGCTCACTCCCCCCCACAGTGGGATGGGGGAGAGAATCAGAAGAGTAAAAGTGAGAAAACTTGTGGGTTGAGATAAAGACAGTTTAATAGGTAAAGCAAGCAAAGCAAAACAAGGAATTCATTCATTATTTCCCCTCAGCAGGCAGGTGTTCAGCCATCTCCAGGAAAACAGGGCTCCATCACGCGTAACAGTGACTTGGGAAGACAAACACCATCACTCCAAATGTCTCCCCCTTCCTTCTTCTTCCCCCAGCTTTATATGCTGAGCATGATGTCATCTGGTGTGGAATATCCCTTGGGTCAGTTGGGGTCAGCTGTCCCGGCTGTGTCCCCTCCCAGCTTCTTGTGCCCCCCGAGCCTGCTCGCTGGTGGGGTGGGGTGAGGAGCAGAAAAGGCCTTGACTCTGTGTCAGCACTGCTCAGCAGTAACGAAAACATCCC
>NW_008794456.1:3839163-3864472 GCF_000699145.1 Aptenodytes forsteri | reverse complement strand
CTTCCTTTTTTCCCTTCTTAAAAATGGGGGTTATGTTTCCCCTTTTCCAGTCAGTGGGAACTTCACCGGCCTGCCACGACTTCTCAAATACGACGGAGAGTGGCTTAGCAACTTCATCCGCCAGTTCCTTCAGGACCCACGGATGGATCTCATCGGGTCCCATGGACTTGTGCACCTTCAGGTGCCTTAGCCAATCTCGAACCTGATGGTCTCCAACAATGGGCGGCTCTTCATTCTCCCAGTCCCCGCCTTTGCCTTCTGTGGCTTGGGCGGTGAGGCTCGAGCACTTGCTGGTGAAGGCTGAGGCAGAAAAGTCCTTGAGTACCTCCGCCTTCACCATGTCCCAGGTAACCAGGTCTCCTGTTTCATTCCAGTCGAATTCAGGTCAAGAAGTGCTCCAGAAAAGAGCATCACATATGGGAACAGTTTCAGGTACTTTATTATTTTCCCAGACATTGCAGAGCCTCATGGAAGATCATTCCATATGTCAAACATCTTTACAGACCCAGATTCTGACTGAGAGGTGTAATCAAACCTCTGGGAAAGGTAGTAAACAACAAAAAAGATGAAAGAAAAAATCTTTCATGGTTGCAAATACTTCTGTCTACATAAACCTAACTGTAATTTGTATGTTTTAGATTTTATGTGGATTTTTATCCCACACTTACAAGTGCTTACAGGTGGTAACCATCTACACAAGATGAAAGAATAGTCTCTCAAATAACTTTTTTCTCAGTAACCAGCTTCCTGGGACTGGAAAGAAACAACTAAGAAATAATGCTTTTAGGATAAAAAAACTATTGTATAGACAATTGCCAAAGATTTTATCTTCAGATAACTATCTTTTTCTGTCTCCACTGGAACAGAAACAAAGTTGATAAGCTTCATTGAGACACATTTTGTGTTTTGTTGTGACCATTACACACAATCTCTGCATGCTGTCCAAATGCTTTGTCAAGGCTGAGCGGGGATAAGGACACCACTGAAGCTCTAACCATAGGCAGAGGATAATACATTACCAACATGTGATGGCAATGGAGCTGAGCATGCGATGAAGAAACAGTAACTTGGACACACCTTGGTAAGCAAATATATCCATGAACCTGATATATGCTGTAAGCCACTCATTGTAGAAGTTGGAATGATATTAGTGGTGGAAACTATGGTGACACTCAGGTTACCATAATGGAAAAAGCTTTCATGAGGTGGAAAATAATGTAAGCAACAGTGAACATTAAGGGAATCATCCAACACTATATCCTCTGTCAGCATCATCCTTGAAGCTGCCCGCATGGGAGCTGCTCAGTTGCATCCCACCTCTCTGGGGCTCCTATGACTCTTGGTGATTTTGGTGACCCACCAGTCACCGTGCACTGCACATCAGACATAAAGTCCCATCTGGCAGGAGTACGGTCACTGCCCACAGCTCACAGGTATGGGCCAACAACAAAGTATCACTGTATTCTCAACCTGGGGAATGAAAGAAGACATGTGAGTATGGACCACTCTCCCTACCACAGTGAGGAGTGCTTTAGAAATGCTTTCAGCAAAGAAAACAAGTACAGAAAGAAAATCTGGCAATCAACCTGGCACCTTTCACTCAAGTGAAACCGTTATTTCAATCAGCCACATACTTACTCTCTTTTTTCCAAAGTAGAGACTGCAGGGTGTAGCCTGAGATGTCCAGATTTCATTTCATAACTGTTCTGCTTTATGTTTCATTTGGTTTAGCTTTATTATTTTTACAGTCTATCAAATGCATTGCAGGGGTATAACAACCATTTTCAATGTCTGCTGTTTATCCTTGAGGCAGTTCCTGCCTGTTGCTAAACTGCTTTGAGTAATGTGGTTATTCAAAAAATAAATACATTTCCGTGAAATGCATCTAAATGTGATCTTCTCCGAAATGTTATTTGAATTCTGTACTACATCTTTGGCTCAGAGGTTTTGGGATATTTCTTTAATCCCTCTCCCTCTAGTCTTTCAGTTACAGATGAGCTTTCCAGGAATAAAAACTTCAAGAGTCTTATGCATGATATGATGAAATTCTGCAACAGAAATGACACAAACTTTTATCCACCTGCTGGAGTCAGATTATTTCAAGAAATACAATCTGCTCAAAGTAACAGTCATGTTCCTCTGCTGTATGTGGTTCTGAAGCAGTCATGGCTTTCATCGCTTTGCGTTTAAGGAGTCTTATGCTATTTTCTGTATGCTGTACTACAAGCAGTGAGGACCTGCCAGCCTGAATTACTTCTGTTCTCAGAGTCATTATTGGGAAGGGACTAGAAGAAAGTCTTGTTAAGAAATAACATCCTCTGCTCTTCCATGTAACCATCTTTACTATATGTTAAAAAACCAAAATCTTTGAAGACATCTGCTTTGAGAGACATTCTGAAATTATTAAAAAAGAGCAGAGAAAGCAGATCATCATAGTTTCCCAGAGGCATCCACTAAATTTCATGACCAAAAGCTCTACTGATTTCAACCAAAGACATTAGAAAAATAAAGTAAAATACAAGCATAGCTCATTCAATGGAAAGATAGCGGTCCCAAGGAAGAGAAGATTTTGGTTAGCTGACTGCCCCCTTTTAATACTTTTCCTACAGCCACAGCTGTGACTGTAGGAAAAGTGACCACAACTGCTCTACACCACAGACCAAACACCCTCCTCTGCAAGCGGGTAAGTTAGGCTCCTGCAGTCCCATGCTTCTAACAGTTTGGTCTGTTGGCAGGGCTGCAACGCCCAGGGCAACAGGACCTTGCATTCCCCCTCCAGTCCTGGAGTAGTCCAGCAAGTGAGCATCACAAGGAGATGTCTCTGGGCTAGAAGAAAGAGTCTGCAGCTCAGCACCATCCTGCAAATAACGGTGATGGTCTTGGTTCAGGTAGAAAGAGGGTGACATGCAGCAATAAGAGGATAGAAAGCTGTGCTGGAGAAGTGAATGGTGTTTTAGGTGGCCTAACTCAGCAGCTCCTCTATTTTACAACTCTGCGTACATAGCAGCTAAAACTATTTTACAGTGGAGGATCAGTGAACTCATTTCCAACATCTTTTTAAAAAAATAATTAAGCTGGGTTGGAGAAAGCATGCAGAGGTATCAGGAGACGTTTCCCGGGACTATAGCATAGATGTGGAGCTGCTGAGGAAGTCGATTTTACCTGCTAGAGGAGGGAAGCTGGTGGTAGAAAAGATTGTGTCCACTGGCAGTTTGCGTTTCTTTAGAAACTTCACTTTCTGGCAGCAGTTGCTTAGGAGACTTCTTCCACTGTGGGATACTATCTGACAGAAAAGTGTAGTTACTGATGGAGAAAATGGTATGTGTCCAACCAGAAAGGATTTATCCATCTGCTGCCCACTGCTAATAAATATTTGATTATAATGGAGAATGTCTAAAAATATTCTTAAATTAAACATGCCACTGCACAAGATTTTCTTGGGACTCCTCCTCAACCTTTTTTTTTCAAATGTAGAGAAACACTTCTTTTAAAAGTTATTAATTGCCAAAATAGAAATAAAAAACAAAATCTGACTATGAGACAAAATTAATCTGTAATCCAATTATGAACAACTCTTAATATCCCTTTATGACAAGAAATGAAAAAAAAAAAGTTTAATAAGAAGGTCAACATGAAAATTCATATTGAAATGCGGCTCCAGTGTTTAGAGAAGAGTGAGCTGTGAACATATATTTCTTTTGGCCCACCGAGTTAGACTAATCACAGAAGGAGAATGATCCCAGATAATCCAGCACAGATTTTTAATTGAGCTCTGCACATTGCTAGGACAGGGCTCTGGGAATTTAGTCATTTCTGTATGATTAATAAACACCAAGTTAATGGCCAGAAGGGACCAACAGATCAATCAGTCTGACATCTTGCAAAACAAAGCTCATGAGATTTCACCCACTTACCCTGCACCGCTTCCAGAAACACATCTAGGCTTGGTCTGTGGATAGCCAAAGATGGAAAATCTGTTGCCTCCTTTGGGAGCCTGTTTCACTGTTAAAAATGTATGTCCTGCTGGCAATTTGAATACCTCTAGTTTTATTTTTCCAGCTGTTGTTTCTCACTAATATTTTCCTTCCTGAGTTAAGGGACTTTTTTGTATTTGGGGTTTTCTCCCCGCTAAGCTAAGCAATACTGATAATCAAGTTTTCTTTCTCAGATTTATTTTTGATGAGAGATTCTATCAGTGTACGGCTCTTCTCACAGCCCTCAAAAACTTTGCAGCTCATTCTTTTATTTCTCCAGAATTGTCCCAGGAGACTCTGGATAATGTGGAGACCCGCCTGGTAATACTCCAAATGTATGTATTAGTTAGATGTTGACAAATTTCAGCTCCTTGTTTGAAAGTTTTCTTCATTATCCCAAGACACAATGATGATCTTTTTGCATATTCAGTGTTATAATGAGTGTTACATTGCACATTTTACAATCTCTTATCTTTCTGATTTCATGTGCCCAAATGCTATATGTCTGGCACTCAAAAGCTTAATAAAATTAAATAAACTACTGCATTATTTCAGCTCAACTAGTAATTTAAAGATGTAATGGGATGCATTTACTCATTTGCATTGCGTTTGTGACGTTGTACCAGGTAATTATTCCAAAGAAAGTCAGTTCTGATTTAGACCTCTGCCTTCCACCTTGGCTGTTCAACTTGAATTTACTGATCACATCGTCTTCCTCAAGGATAAGAGGCTGTTTAACAGAGGCTGTACTTTCTGATTTAGAGTTGACTTCTGACACTGCAATCACAATTCTCATTTTAAGAGGCAAACTGTAGCTCACAGTCACGCTGATGGTGGACTGAATCATGTTACCTTTTGTGCATACTCACACCAGAGTTTAAATACTCCCTGGCTATGAATGTGATTGATAGCCTAACCATAGATGTCCCACAGAGCCTTCCTCTTGGCCTGTTCTATTCTTCCAGAAATGGTCTCAATTGCCATAAGAAAAGCATTGTTCCCCCTATTGCTTTGTCATGGTCTGGATAACAATTATGGGTAACATTTTATACAAATGCATTCTGTCTGCCTGTATTTTGTGAAAATTAGGCAATCGGAATCTGATTCTTTCCCCTCTGCAATTTTCTCATGGGGTTCATCAAATCCCATTGTGTCCTCACTGAAGAGGACACTTGTCTTTTAAGCACTGTGAGTGCATGCCAAAAAGGTGACAGTCAGGTGAGGATCAGAAAGAGCAATACCCACAGGCTTGGTAACTGTCTGTAGGGAGGAAAAAAATGAACAAAAGAAGTTTCATAATATGAGAGAGACAGTTTATCTATAGAAAACCGTCCTGGAGACTTAAAGTCAAGGTGAAGCTATTGAAATGGACAGCTGGTTATCTCATTCCAGCTCACTGTTTTCTTAAGGTGTTTTTCCTCCCAGCCCCTAGTTTAGACATCCACCTCTAACATGCCAAAATCTAAGATGGTTGCCTTACCTTCCTTAAAATCAACAGAAAGAGGTAAGAAAGTCCAAGGTAAGTCATGTTAAGACAGGTATCTAGGACAGGTGGCTTAGTTTTAGAAATGCATATCTCCCTCCAGTAGTTAGAAAGAGTCAGGGTAACTAGGCTGGACTTCCATGTCAAGTTTCTGGGTGCACGGGTTAGGGAAGAGGCATTTGATCTTCTGCATTTGATGTTGTTTTAGGTCTCTTTTTGGCTATGTGCCACATTAGGACTGGATTTGGCTCTTTAGCTCTTTGAATCTCAGTGCCCATAAGATCCTCAGGAGCTTGCTATGCATTGTAACTATCATCTCCAATGTTCTGGCAGGCCCTGTGTGTGGTCAGTGCTCTATAGGCAGTTTGTAACCACAGAAAATTGTTGAGTGAAAGAGGATGGGCCAAACCTGTGACTCACATTCTTGCCTAGTGTCATGGTTTAACCTCAGTTGGCAACTGAGCACCACACAGCCGCTCGCTCATTCCCCGCCCCCTCCCCGCCCCCCGGTGGGATGGGGGAGAGAACTGGAAGAGTAAAAGTGAGAAAAACTCATGGGTTGAGATAAAAACAGTTTAATCATTGAAATAAAATAATGATAACGATAACAATAACAACAACATGAAGAATAATAGTAGTAAAAATAATAATGTAATAATGATGATAATAATAATATACAAAGCAAATGATGCACAATGCAATTGCTCACCACCTGCCGACCGATGCCCAGCCAGGCCCCGAGCAGCGGCCCCCCCGGCCAGCTTTCCCCCAGTTTATGTACTGAGCATGACATCCCATGGTATGGAATGTCCCTCTGGCCAGTTGGGGTCAGCTGTCCTGGCTGTGCCCCCTCCCAGCTTCTTGTGCACCTCCAGCCTTCTCAGTCGGTAGAGCATGGGAAGCTGAAAAGTTCTTGACTAGTGTAAGCACTGCTCAGCAACAACTAAAACATCGGTGTGTTATCAACATTGTTCTCATGCTAAATCCAAACCACAGCACTGTACCAGCTACTAGGAAGGAAATTAACTCTATCCCTGCCGAAACCAGGACACCTAGTCATTCTGCAGATTGTGCTCAGAGAGGACTGAGCATAATCCTGATATGAAGTCTTTCATCTGCAGTTGGTTAGTATGGCAACTGGGCATCCTGTCTGGAAGGTTTAGAGAAGAGGTTCATGCCCTTTCTTCATATTACCACCCAGTGAATCCATTCTACATAAATGGCCTATAGGACTGGCAAACCATCTCATTTCTTATAGAGAAACTGGCTGATGTTCCTGGTCCTTAACTACCTAATCACAGGCTTTCTAGGAGGGTCCTAGCCTTTACCATATTTACTGCACCCCAAACTAATTGCCCTTATAGGTTAGATCTTAGTGCCTCAAATGAGGCACTCATGAACTCAAATAACAATTTTAAAGCAAACTAAATGTTGCAGAGGGTTTACAATCAATAGACCATCTATAAAATAAAATGGAGGTTGTAATCTGTCAGAAAGCCAAACCTCAGACTGTTATTTCATGCATGTATGACGGTGATATCATGTCCATGTGTTCAAGTGATCTAAGGGATTTGCCCTTGGCTATCTATGGTTAGCAGAGACACACAGACATCTCTACTTGATGATTCATGCTTTCTTAAAATAGGGAGAACAAATAATTTTCTGGTGCACATCTCTTTCACTAGTTATAAAGAGAATCTTGATAAACAGGTTACAGCATGCAGATGACTCTTAGTTGACTGGTATTGTGAGAGGAACCCTACCTAATACTTGACTGCAAACAATAATAATAGAGGAGTGACCATACTAGGTGAGACCAAAGGTAGTCTGTCTCCAATAATACCTAAAAACATCTTTCTGTGGAAGGGTACAAAACCAACCAAAAGTGGTATTTCTCCCAAGCAATATTTCTCCCAGCCTCCAGACTTCTCAAGGTAGACACTGCTTCTGTCTGCAGAATTTATTTAAGGTTAATAAAAATTTAAAAATATATTATAATCTTTAACGGATTTCTACTCCGTGAACTTGCCAAGTCTTCCCTTGACTCCTTGTAAACTTTTTGTATCCTCATTCCACATCACCTTAACTACATGTTCTTCTGTTTCTGTTTTGAAATTGCTTCCTCAGAGATGCTCACCCCCCATCCATCCACCTCACACCACTCATGACTTTACTGATCTGTATCACACTCCTCCTTAGCTGTCCCTGTAGTCAGAAAAGTCCTACCTTATTCAACTCTTCCTCAAATGGAAGTTTCTTTTATTCTGCACAATTGCCACCAATTTAAGAGAATGTGAAGTCTGTTGCTTCCTTTTTATTCCATATCAATCTTTCATGGGCAACCCAGCACCCCTTCGATGACTCTTGTTTGGGAGTGTTGCTCCCTCAGACCATTAATTCCTGATGCCGGAAGGAACACGGAATGGTCTCATCAATCAGAGCGGGTAGGTGACACAGAAGTACACACGGAAGATTTTTAAGGTTACTTGAGATTTTCTAAGCAGGCAAGTGCTGCTATGAACATTTATAATAAAGTCTCAACGCTGTTACATGAGCTGTCTTGCTGAGGTACCTATCTATAGAATTACCATATAAATTTTTGGAAATATTTTTTGTGAAGAGTGATTAAGTAAAACAGATATTTGTGAAATTATGCTGTTGTAAATTAAACTTTGATATAGATGTGATGCTATTTTTATTTGTTTTGAAAAAGCAAAACTCCAAAAGTTTCTCATTAGAATATTACCATAGAGAAAGTGTGTATTGAGGATACACACACATTAGCCAGAGAGGAAATGTTACTATTTGCATCAGAAAAAAAACCCAACTATTTATATAGCATTTGCAAGTTGTATTTTATTACTTTTCCTCAATAAAATCACTCCTATTATATGATAATAGCGAAAAAAAAATCTATCATGTTTTCCGTTTTCAAATTGTGATTGGTTCAAAATAGATTTTGTTATTGAGAGGTTTTACGGCAAGAATTTCAGAAGTCATTGTGCACACCTACAGTCGTTGCACCCTGAAGTCAGTGGCAGCACCTGCGAGTTCCAGTGAGAACACGATGTGCTCAATACAAAGGAGTTTAGATACTGAGCTTTACGTATTTACTTCTTTCACATCTCTGTACCTCATTTGTGCTCTTGTTTTCTCACCCTTTTTACCCCCAAACCACTCAAAAGCACCCATGACTCAAAGGATTACTTGCATTAAGCCACATTCATGCACATGACACTGTATCATGTGTCTGTATTAGACTAAATTAAGGCTTTTGGCATCAAGCCCCTGCCCACAAGAATTCCTTGTATCTGCATCTTGTTACAGGCTGCACCCCATCCAAATGCCATGCTCAGCTCACAATTCACAATCCCTTTCAGTAAGCACAGTGGAAAGTGGTTATTTTGTAGAATTTTGCTATAAATCTGGAGAAAATTTTGCCTTTGGAGACTTACTGATCACTGAAACTTAGAGGATTGCTCACGCACATGAATAAACCAGAAATTGTTTACCCAGAACTGTCCTGTTGAAACCATCATATTTTTTGCACATTGTTGGTTTTTACCATAAAAATAACTCTTTTTTTTAATGACAGAAGCATTTTATAAAGCAGCTGAAAGACTTGGAACCAAAGAGAAAGGTGATTTAAAACAAAACAGAAATCCCATTAGATACTACTTCATGGTTACTTAAAGATTTACAGGTTCATTTAACACCTGTGTACTTGACATTGTCCTTCTGCATGACTTAAATCCCTGGTGGGGCAAAGACAACCCCACTGGCTTTTGTATGTTATGTGTTGAAAGTGTCTTTGTTAAGTACCTCATAAGAAACTAGTTGGTTAATGAGGTCAAACCAATACATACATTGGTCAAAAGCAGTCTTGTTGTCAAAGCATTATTTGGGAATTCAGAAAATGTAACCTCGGGTCTGATTCTGTCTTAGTACGAGCATGCTATTTAGAGCAGATTTGTTGAAGTAGTTAAGTGTCCTACAAGTGCAGATTTTTATTCACATTACGCAATACTCAGGCCAAGGCTGGCTTTTACTGCAAACCTCAACATTGAGCTTCGAAATTCAAATGGCTCTTCAAAGACAGGCTTGTTCCAAAGGCAGCTTTTGGACTAGAAATGAGCTGTGAAGGACAACCTTGAAACTTCACTGGAAGACCACCTCATACAGTAGGTGTCCTGTGGCACAGAGTTTCAAAGGAGCCTGAACAGGGTGGTTAGACTCCTAAAGTCACCCAGCGTTGTGCAAACATGGTTCAGTAGAGGAGATTGGGGAAATGGAACCGAGAAGGATGCCAGGCCAGTTCCCCCACCTCCCTCATCTACTCTCTCACAAACACAGCTTCCATCGGCCCACTTTTTCAAACTTTGTTGTCCCTGCACGCATTTTTTTTTTTTAATCTATACAAAAAAGTTGTCTTTGAGCACTGCCATGACTGTCTACTGAGTTCACAAAACCTTGTAAGAGGGAATAGTTGCAGCTGTCACTTTTTTTGGTAGTAAGAAAATTATAAATACCAAATAATGTTTGTGGTTTGCTTGGGTTTTCTTTCTCTTCCGATTATCATTTAACTCTTGGCTGAAGAATGACATGCACATTATTATTATAGGAGGAATAAAAATCTTTCACTTGCCTTGGCAAAATGAAAAAGGAGTGTCCTTCTCTTATGGGATGCTTTTAAAGTTCCCATGAATTGAAAGACTGAAATTTAATAAAAAAATCTGCCTAGAGAATATGCTTTGTTTCTCTGCACATGAGGAGCTGAATTGATAGCTTTCTGTTTAATATGGGACACTGCTGGCAGAGGCAGAGGCAGTAAATCTCTGTCAATGGACATCTGATGGGAGAATGATTCATATTTTCCACAACAAAAAATAAAATAAAAGTTGGGGGTGGATGTAAAATGGAGAATAAACAGAGGTTTCTCTCTGTAAAAGATCTATGCTTTTACCTGAGGAAGATGGAGAGGTGCTTTCACTCAGAAAGGAGAAGAGCCAAGGACATTCATTAGTCAGGAGGAGGAGGATGTTTAGTATTGGGGTACTTTACATTACGAGCAAACCTACTCTGATTCTTAGTTTAAAAATTTGCATTAAATCGTCCTTGGGGTATCCAGAACAACAAAACAGTTTAGCTGGAATTTAAGATGATCACAGAAAGAATAAAGCACTGAAATAGATTAGCCGAGACAGCAGGAGCATCTTTAGCCTCAGAGGTTTCTAAGTGCAGACACTGTCTGACAGGACATGTTTATACAAAGTTGAGTCTGTCCTGAAGCAGGGGGATGGACAAGCTGACCTTCCAAAGTCCCTTCTAGCCCTATTGCCTCTAATTTTGTGTTTCTTGTATATAATATAGCAACGGGTTCATTTAAATACACTGAGGGGGTGTGAGCTGGGAGCTGAGAATCACAGGTCTGCCAGGCTTGCTGCAAGATTGCTTTCTTTTCCTGCACAGCATTTTGGGGTGAAAGGATTTCACTGGGCCATTAAGCAAGAAGCTCTTTGCATGTGCCATGCACTAGCTCGATGGTAAACATCATCTTTAAAGTTTGCAGAAACATGCACTAAGACTAAGGGCCAACTGGAGGCACTTCTTCCTCCTCTGCCATAAGGATTATGGGCACTAAGACTAAGGGCCAACTGGAGGCACTTCCTCCTCTGCCATAAAGATTATGGGGCAACATGAGGGAAAGGTGGACGAACCAAAAAGGCAGCCTGGTCAGAGGGTTGAAAATAACTAATCTAGTCACCTCCTAGCATTTTATTTTCTCCTTGCTTGAAGAAAATTTTTGTTAATTCTGATATAATGTAATTCTACTTTCAGGGTTACATTTAAAAACCCCAAAGAGCTAGTTTCATCTGCAGCACACATTCATACTGTCAGTGTCGATCTCTTTTCCAATTATTGCCTTCTAAATCCTTTTGCAAACAAAATCAGTGCATGCAACTGGCTGTGAGACTTTTTTGATAACAATGAACAGAATGAGGTCTCTATGAAAAGGTCAGTCCAAATCCATACATGACATCTTTCTCTCTCTGTTCTGAAGCTGCTGTGAAGGGATTCAAAGTAAGACAAACTCGAGTGTGAAGTCTGACCCTTTCTTTGGGTGATATGGGATGACAGGTAAAGAAAGGGGAAGAAATTAAAACCTTAGCTATTTTTATGGTAACTCTGTAAAAATTTACTTGCAAACAGAGAAGCTGAATATTCTTTTTTTCCTTTTTTTCTTTTTTTTTTTCTTTTTAAGGATGAACCTCAGCAGATTAACAGAAATACTTTTTAGATCTTTTTAATTCTATCTAGTTATAGGACTTTTTTTCTTATAGTGATACTGCTGGTATCCAGACACACTTTCTGGGAACCTGAGAGCTTTTAGTAGGGTATTTGGAAAGAAAAAAAACAAAGGTTAAATAGATTAAAAATTCCTGAGAAACAAAAAGACCACTTGCTCTGAGAACGCATCATTCACAATCTTACTTTAAATGCAACAAATATCTTCTCCCAGGGAAGAACTGTTCTTGCTTTCAGGGCTCTCTTGTGTCTTCCTTATTATAACTCATAGCTTTTTGCTTGAAAGACAAGGCAAAGATAATAGACTACGTATGACCCTGCTTCACCAGAGTAAATCAGTAAAAATTATGGGGATGATCTATGTTGTTTTCAAGAACAGGATGGCTATATGAGAGTTATTATACTCTTTGCTACTTTGTGCAGAGAAGATAGTTCAGGCAGGAAGGCAAGCAACGGCTTTCAGTCACAGGCACCACAGTTCTCAGAGAACCATGCTCCTAGAAGCCACCACCCGGACTTCATAAACTGACCGGATTGAGTCTGGAGCCTCAGGGCAAAGAATGGAAATATTAGGTGGTTAAAAAGCAGAATCCGGCAAATAAGGGATGCCAAATGTACAGAGAAACAGGTGAAACTCTATACCAGGGAAGCAGTGGCACATGGGAGAGCCCAGGTCTGCCTTATTTTTGAGGGAAATGGTGAGCCTCTGGAAAACCATGCCTTTGTAAGCCCTCAGGTGCTTTCACCTTTCTTTCTTGAATGTTATGTTCCTTTTAGTATGTAAAAAATAGTGCTATGTTTCGAAGAGGCTGCTCTGAGTCAATACATCTTCCTTTGGGTCACAGCTGTTAAAGGAAGAGGCTTTTGTAGGCTCCAAAACCTGCTGGAGCTGCTCAGAAAACACATCCTATAAACTAGGGCGAAGCATCTTAACAACATGCCGTGAGAGCCAGAAAATCCTTGGGTTTGGGCCTGACATGAGAGCAGTGGCAGGGCTCAGTCACCAGAGAGGGCACATTTCAGAGACACTGGGGAATTGGGGCAGCTCATCCTGGAGGTGGTAATCATTGAACTCAGTGAAACGTAATGAAAGGTAAGGTCTTTTCTGGCTCAGTACTCAGTATTATCTTTCGATGGATTTGTTTCTGCAGAAGGTTTAGTGTGTGGATATATATAGTGCAGCCCCCACCATAATATAGCTCCCATCATTCTTCTCCCTTCACTATGGGTCCATCTGCTTACAGCTCTCATTTTATTATTAATTGATATCACATGATGTGCTCATCTACACAACCGGGAAAGACACAGTCACTGCTTAATGGAGCATACAATTGAAGATAGACAAAATGATAGGTTGGAAGGCCTGCAGTTGAGGATCCAAGCTCAGTGATATGAATTTTGATTCTTTTGGTAATTTTTTTTTTTCTTTCAACATAGGCATTGTTTGTAGGATTGGGCACTGTTAAGATGTTTCATGGAGACATCTGAACATAACCAGCTGGAGGTTTTCAATGGGATTTATCTCCCTTCATGTTAGCTCTCTCTTTTGTATTGAAACCTAAGGAGTTGTGAATCTGAGCAACACTATACCAGCTGTGGCATGGTCTTATACAAGATGGTCAAAAGCAGAATCCAAGGCAAGATCTAAGGAAAAATGTAAGACCAACACCTTAAGTTTTGTGGAAATTATTGGGTGAACACCAGACATCTGAACAACTCTTGAAAAGCCAACAAGTTTTGGAACATAGTCTTTCTAGCTGGAAAGTAGGAATGAGATATATTGATATATATTTATATTGAGATATATGGAAATGCATTGAGAAGATCTTTTGTCAGGAGATGGCTTTTCAAAAGAGATGCTCGCAATAAAAGCCCCAACTCCAGTGGGACTGCGAAACCCTTTCAAACCAACCCTGGTATTCAAACAACCCTGGTCAATTCAAATCACAAGGCACCCTTATTGGAGAATAATTGCAAGCTCTTGTTCATAGCTTACAGTGGGGAACTATATGAACACTTTCACTGACTTTGCTTGTGTTTTTCCAGAGTTGTAGTTAAATAGTGGTATTTGATCTCAAAATTTCTATTTGGCACAGCTTACTAGCAGTAAACTATACTGCTGCAATGCATGAAGTGACTACTGCAAATCCAAAGAAAAGGGACGTATAAGGGGTAACTATAGATATGTGACTGTTTTTACAGGCCTCTTGGGAATGTAATATTTAAACAAATCTGTGTGTTTTCTGATGTTCAAGGAGACCTGCACAGAAATAAAGCAGAGTTAATGATTAAAAAAAGTAGCATAATAGAAAAAACAAAATGATGGAACCCATTGAAAAATGTCAATACATTTAAGTTGGAAGAGGACAGCACTTCAGAAGCATGGTTTGGGGGTTTTATCTAGTTTGGCAAGGGGAGGTTGCTGTTTATTTGCAAAACAGCATTACGTTTTCCAGCTCTGTTCAAAACCAGAATTATCTAAGTGGAGATTCAGAGAAGTTAATATAATTGGACTTACCCCATATGTTAGTCAAATTTAATAAGCTTTCAGCATTGGCATTCTTTTCTAGCTACATTTATACTGCTTTTCATGAGCTAACCTGATGTGGACCAGAAAACCAGATTTGCATGCTGTATGGACTGCAATGTTGTGAAAGTCCATGTTCACCCGTGTGCAAGAAGCTAAAATGCTCTCAGACCTCCGGGTTGCCTAGACACTGTCCAAGGGAAGGAAAAATGCAGCTGGGCTGTGAAGCATGATGATCTGTGGGACAGTGTTGTACCCACCCATAAAGGATGAGGTAGTACTAAGGGGATATGGCATGAGACCAGGTCATTTGTCTTACACTAGGCAACACCCCTTACACTAGGTCTCTTACAGAGACCGTCCTGGGCAACTTCCTAGGCAGCAGATATTTCAGTGGCCATGAATACTCAACTTGGAGTGAAATAGCCCAAAACACATCTCATAAATTGAGATAAAATACAAATAAGCCATAGCTTATTGGGGACAGAGCTGTTCCAAATCCTCCTGAAGGTCATACATGGACTGACCACACTGAACATAGGATTAAGTCAGTGCTTTGCATTTTGGCACATTTTTAGTTTGCTTTTAAATTATATCACCACAGCCAGGAACCAGTAGGAGGTGAGGATCTAGCTTGCTTACTATTCAAGGGCAGTACCTAAAGTCCTGCAGCTCGTTGTTCTCACTGTCTGAAGATATACCATTGCAGCTCTTTCCACAGCAGTCTTGGACACTCACCATGTACTGAAGTGTGGCTACACACACTCTTGTGACCTGCTTAACTGTATTTTCCCCCAGAGGTCTATTCTGAAGCTCCTGACAATGAGGAAAGCACTGCCAGTTCTCACTATCTGTTTTTTTAATGGGGTGCTGACTCCACTCCCCAGTGATCCTGAAAGGGGCAAAGGGCAGAAGTCACCAGTTTCCCTGCTGAGCTCAGATCTTGAGGCATCTAAACAGAAAGCTCCAGAGAGCTTATCACATCTCTTACTGAAGATTTATTAATTGCAGAAACATAAATCTCCTTCAAGAATTCTGGCTTGGCTCTTCCCATTACAGATATTTGCGAGCTGTGCTGGGGAAGGGGAGAGCTGTTGACCTAGCAAAGACTGCAACTATGAGCATCAGAGGAAAGCCATCAGTCAAACTTTCTACAAACGTTATATGGAAAATCTCTTGACCTGTGTTTACGTAACAGCTTTAGCTGTGATTATCAGTGAGCTCAGACCATTCTTGCATGAAGTGAAGGACAGAATCTCATGAGCGGCGGCTGCAACAGATGCACGTCCTTTATCCCTGGGCACAGAGATGGATGTGAACTGCTCACTAAATAACCATTCACTTCTCTGAGGGTCCTTAAATGCTGAAATGTCCACACAGGATTCTACTTCCTGCAAGAACAACTTAGGTTACTGGCAGCTCAGGGAAGAAAAAGTAAACAGCTTAAGGTCCCTTTTCCCATCTTTAACATCTATTGCTTTTCTTTCCTTACATTGCAAAGAAAAATATTAAACTACAGGATCAAGTCTCTGAAACGTGTTTTCAGTATCACCGGAGAGGGCAGAGCCAGACAGGGACAAGGTTACTGTGGGGTGTTAATTAGCTGCCTGTTTGACCCTGTCCGCGACTCAGAGTCAGTTTGTGTATTTAATTTATTTCACACATGACTTGCTCTTACAATCCTTTTCCCACAATGCCAACCAGACTATATGGTAACCTTGGGCTCTGCTTCTGATATTAACTGCTCTGCAGTGTGCTAAAGTCAGTACAAGAAATATGTGTGTGCACGCACGTGCACAGCGGGTGGGATGGGGAGCATCCTTTGTTTTAGTGAAACAGCTCATGTTTCTGAGGCAAATTGTGTCTGGTCGATGAATTAACGGTCAGGAACTTGCCTTCTTCTGGGTCTATCCATTTACAAATGAGGCATAACCACCATTCCCTCTGTTACCTTTAATCAATGCCTGCAAAACTAGAGTCAGTACCACATGCAGCTTAAAAGCTGTTGCACTGAGCATCTCCTTTAACTATCTAGGAGTCGTGGGAAGCAACACTTAATAAGGATCTGATTGTACAAATGGCTTGTGCTGCTGAACGGGGAGAAAAGCAGCTGAGAGTGAATTGGGGGCCACACAGCAGCCAGGCAAACAGCAGTGCATTGTGTGGTGCTGGAGTGGGCATTTTCCCTGCCAGGATGGAAAAGGGAGGTGTGTTTCCTCTGATCCATGCAGGAAAACCTACAAGTCTGAAATCCTAATGATACTGCCAGAACTTAGCCACTGATGGGCATTCAAATACCTTTCTTGAACTGCAACACATGTGCGTCATGTCAAAACATCATCCAGGAGAGATAATATAGCACCTTGCAAGTCTCTTGCCACTTTTCTGCCTTGGTTCCTTTCTAAAGAGAAGCATGCGGTGGACAGGGGGCATGCAGAGCTCTCCCTGACAAACATTCAGGCTTGGGCCAGAGCGATTAACCATGCTGCTCCACTCAGAGCAGACTAGGACCTTAGTGAGGACAGTGGGGTGTATGTAAACGCACCCACTGACCCCTTTCCAGGCTCTGATTTAGCAGCAGTTTGTATGGATGGGTGGTTTAGTACCCAAACATCCACGATTTGTATGACAACAGGAGTAAAACACTGTCACCACACACTCAGATAAATATCCGTGCTTCTGACTTGGATTAATTTACGGCTTTGCAGCTTCTGGCTCTGAGCACAGTCCCACTGTGCTGAGCTATACAAATACAAAACAAAAAGATAATCTTTTTTCCGATCTAAGTACATGGCAATGAACAATAGGCAGGTTAAGAAGAAGAAAACACTATGACAGTATTGCTCAGCATGTAAGGGAAGACAAATGGCTTGTTTCATATTACAGTAAAGGGGAATAGGCACAAAAAAGAAGTGACACGCTCAGATCGTCTTCCCCCAAGTCTAGCAAAGTGTGGGAGGGGAAAATTGTGCAGATGTGGCAACCTGCAACCTTCTCACTTCATAATAGTCAAGGCATGAAATCACGAGAGCTTTAGCTTTCTTGCAGTGATGACAAAGTGATTTAGAGATATTATATGGAAAGCACCAGCAAGTTTCAGATATGACCTGGGTTGACACTGAAGTCCAGATAAAAGCCCACCTTTTATCAACTGTTACTCTCTTTACAGTGCTCCCATGCAGTGAGAAACAGCTGCAAAAGAGTTAACGCAGCGCAAGGCTCATCACAGACTAACCCCCAGGTCTTTTGCCTTCCTTCATCCAGTTTGACTGCTACAGATAGCTGAGCCATCTCATTTAAAGGTGGTTTGGCTATGTCTAAAAACTCTACTTGCTGTCAGCTCTGTGCTGCACCCAGTGACTGCTGAGCAGAGATGCCCCCAGGTAACAAGTGGAAGTTTGCAAGAGATTGAGGAAAAAAATTGACTGAACTGTTCCAAGGAGATTAGTCATTGTGTGTTAAACATGTTTAGTATGAACTAATGATTAGACATAGGAAAAGAAAGCCACAGGTAAGAGGTAATTAAATGAGGTTCTTGCAGTACATTGGCTGCTTTTCAATTCCATATCAAATGAGGCACATTATACTCTTAACAGGCAGCTATTTTTCTTCTACACATGCTAACTGAACCTAACATTAAATACAGAGTGAAGAGCACTTTGTGGTGTGAAGTATTAAAAAAATGAAAAGAAGGAGCTTCGGTTTCGAAACTGATGTTATAAATCAATTTGCTTAAAAAAAAAAAAAAAAAAAAAAAAGGATTAAGCCTAACAAGCTTCAAGAGAAGTAAACAAGCACACTGTTTGCTGTTGGAAATTGTTTGCTTGGTGTAATGTGTCTTTTAGGTCACGATGCCTGCGTAGGTAATTACAAACAACTGCTCTCATTTGCAGGATACGTCTGATATATACCGCCACAGGTTCTCACCACTCCGTCATGGAACTTTGAACAGCAAAAGGCTGGTGAAGTGTGCGGGTTTTTAAAGAGATGAACGTAGAATAAGGACATCCATAAGTACGAATCAAAGCCATGTGATTAATCTGGCTACAGCACACCTTCTTCCCATAGCACAGAAAAGCACCCTGTCGAGGTGAACCTGTTCTTACCAAACTAAGTGATCAAGTGTCCATTTTACAGCTGGACTAAACAGAAGGGGTCTAAAGGAAGCCTGGAAAATGCAATAGTTATAATTTATTATTTTAATTGACTAGGCACTTTGCAGCCAAACAGGAAGGTATAGTCTCTACATGGAAAGTCTCTACAGGCTTTTTGGTGGGTCACTCTTTCACCTACAGAAAGCTTTGTGGTCCCTGAATACAGGAATCTCTAAAGTACAAGTAAGGAAATCCAAGAGGGTTTATGATGTTTAAAAAAAGGGAAGATACTGTTTATATGAAAGGATCAAGGCAGTGCCAAAAGAGAACTGTGTTTGGCTCTCTAGTATTAGTGACAGTGAGAGTGAGATTGTAGGAACATCACGTAGGTTAAGAACTGCTCATTAGGAAGTTGTGTTTGTTATGATGAATTACCACAGCAGCGCCTAAGACCCTTAAATGAGGTACCACTTTGCCATGCGGCATGTGGAAACACAACCAACGCAGAGAAAAAGCACTGGGTCATTCAGAGAGTTATTTGGGCCGTGTTTATGGAGAAGGTTGGTTCCTAACCTGCTGAAAACCAGTGCTGGGCGCTTGATGGAGTGCAGTAGGGTATGAACAAGAAACATTTCTGGTTTTAACCCTAGGGACTGACCTAGGCCAAACAAGACCTATGGATCTCCCCACTAGCCTCTCACATTCAAAACCTCCAAATTAAACAAGAAGTAACAAAGGGAATAAATTCTAAGGTGTATTCCGGAGTCAAGCACTCCCACTGCTGTTTATGTCCTTGAAAAAACTCCTCCCAAGCCTCTAAATCGCATATTTGATGTAGCAGGATGCATCTTGTAAACAGACGAAAATTAATTGTGCTGAATTGTTCAGGAAAACATCACTCCCAGACAACTCTGCTTGTCTCTTAAGTGCTTTGCAAACATCAGATGACTACGAAGGCTTAAGGCTAACCCCTCTGTACTGGAAAGGTGCTTTAGGAAGGCATGGCAGGGGGCTGTGGTCTCCTGAGCAAATGCACCAGGTGTCAGCACAGTACAATATTTCATTTCTGCAGGGGTCATGTCTGAATAATATGACTCTGGTTACTCAGTTGTTAAATTGCTTCCTGATGTGCGTTTAATGCAGTCTGTAACTGCCCCTTTTTTGCTATGATTTCTTTCATTAGCACTCAGTTGTGTTTTTCTCTGTTTGGTGAAATGGTTCCTTGCCTTATTAGGCTGTGCAACTGCTTGATTATTTTTGCCATAATTTTCTCAGATAAAAATATTTAATGTTGCAGTAAGAACCAAGTCTGAAAAGAAATTAATGCTGCACCATGTAACCCAGAGTGATAAATGTCTTAAAGACATTTAGAAACATGATTCAGCCCTTAGATGACGTTTTAGTTATTGGTATTCTAGTCCTTACAGTTTTAGGTCCAGATTTAAAGGCATTTAGGCAACTGATCGCCAGTAAAAACAAAACAATGTGTACCTAGTACCTGTCTTTGATTCATATTTACATCTGTGAGCTCTCAGCTGGTGTTGAATGCTGAAGCCAGACCTGCCTTTACCCCTGCAAAAAGATAGCCAGGCAGGGGGAGCAGGAAGAGAGGAGATACCACCTGAAAGGCAGAAGACATGCTCTCAAATCTCTACTCTGCTCAACTTGGAAAGGTGCTTTCTTAAATCCCAGAAAAGAACCGTGAGTCTCAGACCTTTCTATAAAGACATCTCTTAAAACCTCTGCCTGGAGCTATTCCATTTTATGTAAATAAATATTAACTGGAACAAGTACCTGGCCTTGCTGCCCCCCCCTGCAGATCCTTGGACAATACTTTAATGACCAGTGAGTAATTTTTGGTGCATTGGATATCGAATTATTTATACAAAACAGGGCAACTTCAGTAGGATTAATTTATCCAAACTGACCCCAAGCAGCCTCATGATTACAGCAACCTCTTTGACGGCAGGAAACCTACAGTTAGTTCTCTGCTTCAAATTAAACAGCAAGGGGAAACGAAAACAGGTTTTCCAAATCCCAGGTGAGTCCCCTAGCTACTGAACAGTGGGGCAAAACCAAATAAGGTCCCTCTTGAAAGGGCTTATCCCAGACTTTCTCTTTATGCACAGTGATATCTCAGCAATATGGTTGGGAAACCCTAGAAGATAAGACCTTTCCAGGGCTGCTGGGGTGTCATCGAAGTCTTAGAGCAGCACAAGCAGTTGGATGGTTGCGTGCATGCCCACTGGCAGACAGTAGTACCTGGAAAACACTGTCAACAGAAAATTAGGTACTACAGGAGTATAAGTCATGTGGGAAAGAAGTGGGATTTGGAAATCTTGGCTGCACCTGAACAGCGGGCTTCAGCATCTAAGACAGCTGTCGGAGAGCTCTCTCCCTTTGCTGTACACATTCAGATCAGGTGCAGCTTTTTGTTGTGCTTGTATCAACACATTTTATGTCGTAGAGGGACTTGACACCAGAATGCTTGTGACTCTGGGCTTGGTGACCCAAATTGTAGTTTTCTGCATTTTACCTGAACAGTTTTTTTGTTAATAGTCAGCCCTGCTGTTCCTATTACAAGGAGAACTCGACGTTGCCTTGGGCTTTTTTTTGTTGCAAGGCTGCTTATTTACAGAAAGTGCATACATAGTCCTGTTTCTCTCTGCTCAGGAGAGATTTCCTTTTCTTTCCTCGGTTTCTGAACACCACATGCCAGCACTCTTCCCATAAACCTTCTCCAAATTGTGTCACTGATCCTGCTGGAAGTACTTTCTGCTAATCCACTGCTTTCTGCTGTGTCCTGTATTTGACTGTGGGCTGGTTTTAGTTCTCTCTAATCTATGCCATCCCTGCAGCTCTGTAATTGCAGCTGTGATTTTGGCTGGTGACTCCTGTTGCTCAAGATACTTGACTTTGGAAAAAGTTTAGTGATTTACATTTCTGCTAAAGGAAGGATAGCTTCAGCCAATTGGTACCCAATGTTCAGCATAAATAAAAAATGACACCAGGATAAAAACAAAACAGATGAGTCTGCACCTTTGACTTTCAATGCTGCTTACCAGCATTATGCAAGACATCTAACTTTCTTGGACCAGGCTGGAAAGAGAGAAAAACTGAAAGAACTCAATCTTTTGGAAGCATGGTCCAAGTCTTATCAGGAAGGAGCTGGAATCATTCTCTTTAGTATGCTCATGGCTATATGAATGCATTAAATTGCCTTTTTGGTCAGCTGGAAATACAGTCTGGAACTGACCAGATCCAAAATCCACTAAGTCACAGGGGACATTTCTATAGATGTCAGTGGACTCTGGGTAAGAATTTGAGGATGCAAGTAGAAAATCCAAGCATCTGCAATGAATGTCATTGAATAGGGTGAAGGAAATTCTACCCATGAATGCCACAGCTGGAAGTGTTGTAAGGCACTTATTTTGACACTTAGAAACACTTTTTTTGCAAACCTATCCCTCAACGAGGTCACAAAAGATTTGCCAACGTTGCCTCAAGTTTTGAAGCAGTTTCTTCTTCTTAGAAATGTTCCAGTAAACCTTGGCTGAAGTCTGGAGCAGCGTTATGGGGAACTGGATGTTTCTTTTTTATTTTTCATTCCTCTGAGAACACTGCACTTTCTTTTTTTTTGTAATGACAAGGGAATGCAACACTGCATCTCCTTTGGAGGTGGATTTTTTTTTTGACACTGTTGTCTTTTTCAGGCACACTGAAGGCCATCACAGAGCTCCATTTCTGCACTGTGCTGCTCTGAGATCCTGTGTAATGGACTAGGAAATCATGCATGCTCTTTCCATTAAGATACCTTCAGATACTCCCACATATCATCTTAAACGTGCCTAGAGCAGCTGATGTGCTAGGACAATATCCTAATGTATTACCTTACTACAGAAGTCACCAGATCTTTGCTGGCACTTACAGCCCCTCTGAGCGTCCACCTTTCCGTCCATTCTCGTTACAACTCTGCTTAGGCTGCAGGATTTAAGTGGCAGGGGCTTTCTTTTTGTTATGTATTTCTACACCATCCACTTCAGAGGGGCTTTGATCCATTTTTGAGGCTTCTAGGCTTCATGGAACCAAAATCATTATGAATGTAAAAGGATGATAATATAATGAGCAAAGGAATGAGAACACATATGAAATCGTGTTCAAATCAAGAGAAAACTGGCAAAGCAGACCCAGAAAACCCCAAATATTAAGAGGATATAAATGACAGGAATATCCTGGCTTGCTGTGGTCTATTTTCTAGTAATGCAGGCAGTCATACGATGTAGACTTGTTCACAAACACATCATGCTGCACCTTAAGACCAAACAGGTTTCTTGTGCCAGCATTTTAATTTCTCAGCTTTAAAAATAAATATTTATTAAGGCCATTTTGCCAAATTTCTAGCAGGTTGTACAGGCATTTTGTGTACCTTGACAATCTTGAGCATTTGAAAATGCTGTGTTAGACCTTGTCAGGTTCTTTTAAAGACGGTGCGGTTGCACAGCTCCAGCACTACAGTTTGTAGACCTATTCAATTCCATAAATTAGAGTTCATACAAGTACAGAAATTGCAATCAGGTTTTCCTGAAACGGAAAGTGAGCAAGGGCATGGCCAGCAGTGAAAGGAGCTGGCATCTGGCTTAGTGCATCCTTGGTCTCCCTCTTCTGGCTCAGCTTGAAGGAGCGCATTTCATCCTCGATGTGCTGCAGCTCACCATCACCACTACTGCCAGGTGGTGAAGGGGACATTTGTGAAGAGGACATGTCGAGAAGCTATTTTCCAACACATCGCTACAAGTACCGGCATGGAGCACAGAGCAATGGGCATTTTCAGTCTAGCTCTCCCACCCTCCTCCTATTTTTTTGTGCGCTGGCTTAAAACTTTGAGAAAATCACCAGATATCTCTTTAATACACACAGCGGGGGAAAAAAGAAAGGATGAAGGAGATTTGGAAATATGAGTGGGTAAATATATACAGGTTGTGACCCTAGATGTTCTGATGTAGCCGTTAATGCTCAGCTCTGGCTAGCTTGCACATTTTACACGCTTGCCAGCACTAAGGGCTTAGAAACTCTAAAACTCAGTTACTAAGTTACCGATCATTAAAATATCCACAAAGGCTTTTCTGCCCTTTTTTGTACTGTTGTAAGTCATTCTGTCAGCAAAATCAGATGAGGATTTGAGTTTCCTCTGAAGGGATTTTGACATGAAGAGCACATTTTGGTTTCTTCCTCTTTACTTTTGGCTTTCTGAGCCTTTTTTCTTTTTTTTTTTTCATAAAAAGCCTCTGACTAGTTTTATTTCTTTGAAAAAAATAAAAATGTGAAGGTTACAGCTGTTAACATCTGGTTTTAAAAAATGAAATATCAGACTTCTGTGCCTCACAGTAATAAGGTTTTTGTGTGTTTTGAAGTTAGTCATGAAACTGTGAGAAACAGCATCACTCATTTGAATTGGCTTCCTTTTCCCCACACCTGGCTTACAGACATGTGACATTTAGAAGGGAATTTGGCAATAGACCCAAAAAAATGGATGTTAGTAGGGAGTGTAAGCTCAGAGACACAAAAAGATAGACCACCAGGGAAACGGTTTGTCTATATTTTGGGATTGCTGCCTATGAAAGACAGGGAATTGTAACCCGCTGTTTAGCTGCGGCTGGTACAACGGTCCTCCTTCTGTAAAAACAGACGTCTTCAGGACTTTTTACTTGAAATGGTATGTGACAAACATCTGACATATACATAATAACAGTATCAGAAAAGCTGGACTTGTTTTTGCTGTGCTGCCTGTTACTGCTTTTGATTTTTTTTTATTGTGTGTGTCCTCACTGATGATTTATGCGTGAAAGAAAAACAAGACTTCTGAAGTTTGGAAAAGAGCCTGATCTAAGTACGTCGCGGTTTGAATTGCCTATCAGGTTTTCTGTCTTTGTACTAATATGTGCTTTGGGGAGACATGTGGCATACAGGGAAGAGTCCTGCAAGAACCTGTGTTTGACAGGAACTACAGCCCAACCCAATATTTGCTGAACCAGTTAACATTTTTTATGCCATTATTGGGATTTTAGAATTAAAAAAACAAAAAAATCAGGATAAATAAGGGAAGGCTATTCTCAGCTTAAACATGACAAGGTACCAGCCGCCGGTTCCTACGTGCAGCTGCACATTGGTACCTAAAAATCAGTGTCGCTTGCTCAGCTCCCTACCTCTCTCACCAAGATAGAGGGATTCCTTTTTGCTACAGCCCAGATAAAAGCTGGTAGCAAGATTAGAAATTAGAAAATTAGGAAAAGAAAAAAAACCTGTAGCAAAATTAGAAATGGGTCTCACTTTGTTAGGAAAGGGGAAAGTTGGCTTTAAGACAAGATTTCTTTAAGTTGTGGATTTAGGAGCACAGGGATGTAAATTGTGCCCTTTACAGAAGCAGATTTCTGAGTAATTGTATCTGTAGGCAAAAGTGCCCGTGTCCAGCCAGCCAACTGTGACGTGTGCTGTTTCTTGTGATTCTCTGAGGTCTAATTAGAGCAACCCTGAGTGCATGAACTAACCCTAGAGGGCTCTCAAGACTCAGAAACCGGCTGCTCATAGAAAAGAAAGGATTGGAGTATCAGAGAAGAGCCTTTTAGTTTGAGCTGCAAGTTTTCTCCTTTGCAAAGGAAACACCTGCTACTGTTGTGGGTATATCTTTATACTTATATACGTGTATTGGCAAGAGTTTTGGTGTAACATTTCTCAGTTTGAAAAATAGTTAGGAAGTCTTTGGGGTTTTACTATGCTTTTTTCCTTTTCTTTCCTTTTTTTTTTTTTTTTTTAATTAAGTTTGTTTATTTACTGTTATCCTTTAACTACTACTTATGTTGCCAGATTTGGAAATGTAAGGAGGAAAACAAAAAAAGGAAAGAGTGCCTGCCATGCCTTCTAGATCGGA
>NW_008794456.1:3821813-3839093 GCF_000699145.1 Aptenodytes forsteri | reverse complement strand
TCTATGCTTTTTTCCTTTTTTTTCCTTTTTTTTTTTTTTTTTTTAATCCAGGGAGAGAATTTTATGAAACAGTAAACAGGACTTTTGAATACATTTAGCAAATCTGTTGACAATTTCATAACAAAAAATTAAATGTCAGTTGATAAGCTTCAATTGTTGGAGGCCTTTGGGAGAATTATAAAAATAACTGTGAATTGGAAGATGCAAAAGTAATACATCTTCCCTTCATTCGGATGATCTTGATGCTAAAAAAGGCAAATATAAATATAAGATCTGTGATAAAATACCATGAGGGCTGCAGGCTTTCAGAAATAGCACATGATGTGTACATTAGACATTAAATTCTCCAAAGCAGAGCAGCTAAGTCAACCTTTTTAGGCTTTTTGACATACAAAAGTCATATGACTCCAGTTCTAACAACAGAAACGATGTTTGTCTGTATGGGCCATGTATTTAGTAGGAAGATTTACAGCTGGCTTATTTTTGAGCCAGCATAACAGCTGCTGTTGTTACTTGGAGTACAGTATGTCCTCATTGTGAGGGACTGTGTCAGCAGATGATGTAGCATCCCATGGTGAGGATCCCAGCATTTACAGGAGCAGGTATGTCACTGGAGCAGAAAGTTTTGCCGGGCACTGTGGGTCAATCTAAAGACCTTTCTCATTCGAGTAGGGGGTTCCTTCAAGGGACAGAAAGGTTGTGTTTTACTGGCTTGCACCAAACCATTGCAAAACCCAACATGTTGACAGGACTTTGTAGTGAAGATGAAGCCTCAAAATGGTGTTAAGTTTATTGGTTAAAAAGGTGTAGTAGTTGCCAAGGTCATGGCAAAGGAGAAAAAGACAAAAGTGGGACCAACAAGGAGGGGGAGTGAGAGTTAAGGTTTGGTGCATCACCTCTGACAGTCCAATAAAACTTGGTGTGCCCCAGCCAGATACTTCTCAGATTTTATCTCCCTCACAAACATACCTTTAAACTAGAAATAATATTTACCACATCCACACCTTTGAACTTATGGGGCCAAGGATAAGCCCCATTAATCATATTTACCTAATCGATAACGTTCTCTTAGCACAGTTTAATGTGCTGAGTAAATTTTCCATATCTGCTGCCTATATCTGCAATTAAATCCTTGAACTTAAAAGTGCTGTGATTAGGGAAATAGTTCTGTAGCATTAAGAACACTTTCAATTAAGGATTTCCAAGTGAGTATTTATACAGTAGTGATTATAATCCTAATGAAGACGTTATGTTCTGCTCCTCCAGAAGAGAAAGCCCTGGTCTCAACACTAAACTGGTTGAAAGCTTTTATTTTTCCTGACATTCTAATTATATATGAGAACAACACCAAGACAGCACTCCTGGCATCTCAGATGGAAATTCTGCTCCTTTTTTTTACAGAAAAGAATGGCAAGAAACTGTTTGCAGCCAAGCCGGAAAATCCCACATTATTGTTCAGGATTTGTTTGTTTGTTTGTTTTAGAAAAAGCAGGAAAGTATTAATGCCAGGCATATTACCTTGATTCAACTATAGTGGCTGATCAGAAAACATGTTAATGTTAAAGCATTGAAGATAACTTTGCGTGGGTACCAGTGTATTAGAACCAAACAAAAGTGTAAAACAAAAATAAAACAATAAAACCAATCTACCAGATGAATAGATTTTTTTTTTTTTTTTCCAGAAACATGACACATTCCTCAGAAATAAGAGCTGCCTTATATTTTAGGGCCTGGAGTAAAATACTCATAACCCTTTTGCCTTTTGAAATGTTCACCCTCAGTTACTATTCACAGGCATCAGAAATCGTGTAGCATTAGCCATGGGAAAGCGGAAAATTTTTCCCCTCTGTGGCAATTTTGCCCCATTAAAGAAAACAGTATCATACAGAAAGCAGTAGGAAAAAGTAGCTTTTATCATCTCAAAGTTAGCTGGACCAAAACAGAATGATGCTGTTGCTGCTGGAGGTTAGTGAGTCAAATCTTACTGTGACATCCACTGGGGTATATCGCAACATTAAACCAGAATTCTTATTAAAGAGACCATTCCTGTAAAACATAAGGGTTTCATCTGAAATAACAGCTGGGATAGGAAAGAACATGCAATCATAGTTTGTTCTCCTGAAAAAGAGAAAAGAAATTTGCTGGTAAGGGATATTATTTCACAGCTTAGGAAGGGCTGATTGGCAAAAGGAGCTGATTTATACACACCCTGGTAGAAGTTATGGTTTGAATATGCACTTCTAAAAGCATCAGTCTCTGCAAATACCATGGAGTGGAAAAAAGCAACCAAAATTAAACTAAAAAACTTGCAAGTTGCAATCTTATAAGTAATTGCTCCTAAAGAGCAGAAGAGGCACTATGGAACAGCTAGTGCTTGGGCATTTATTTATTCATTTTTCTTCTATTCCACTATGCATCACCTTCCAGCCTCCAATCCTGCCTCCCTTCCTGAAAGATGAATATGATATAAATACCATCCACTAGTTAAAATGCTACACAAAAAAAAAGAATGACCAGTTGCAAAGTAAAGACTCTTTTCTGAATGGTTCAAGTTAAGCATACTGTGCAAGTCTTACTTCAGGCCCTAAGTATTACAGTACTACTGTATTAACTATATAATCTCAAATTCAATTTTTTCCTTGAGACTATTAGTGTTTTGTCAGCCTGAAATCCATCTGTAGAGAAAATCCTGCTCCTCCTTGTAACTCCAGAAGTGGTCTAGTAGGTCTGTGCTGTAAGTATAACTATCTTTAAAGAGAGAGTGAGGAGATCCAGGATACTCAGTGCAGGTTGCTGTATTTCATTGCTGGATTCAAACATGTCCCTGTTGAATAGGCAAAAAAAAAGAGTTTTCAGAAGCTTGTAACAATGTGGGTTGTAGGACAACAGCAAAAAAACCCAATCGGACAGATTTCAAGTCTTTGCTTCAAAGAATGAGATGAGTAACAGTACAATGGATGTGGCTTTGGTTTTGATTTTTTAAAAATACAGTTTCAGGCTAGGCTAACAGAACATAACTTCTTTAACTAATTTCTCCTGAAGCACATAGAGCACCTTAGAGAAAATTAAGGGAAAGAAAGAATCAACTATCCCCTCCTCATCTTATCCTTTTTCTACTCCTAAAAAAGCAAAATAGAATAACTCAAGGCTGCTGGAAAATGTCAGGATGGGAAACTTCAGCCCAAATTAATTATAGTTCTTATTTTAGATGACCATTAGTTTTTGCAAGGTACTTCCTGCATCCCTCTGTATTGACTATATCAATCTCACTGTGTTAATATCTTCCTACCTACACTGATTTAACAAACTCCTCACAAAGGATCATTATTGGACACTGGTGGTACCACAGGATATAAATTAAGAATTAGCAATCTTCTCTCTAAAAGCAGTTGATCTTTTTGGGAGCTCTATTCAGGTATTAGAACAGGGTTTTTTTTGTGTTTGTACTCATTGTTACACATTTTAGGCATTGTGAAATTTCAGCCACAGCTGTGATAAATGAGTTCCTGGAACTGGGGTTAATTTTCTGCTTTCCTGCGAGGTTTTCTCACTGCACATCCTTTAATTTCATGCAATTGCTCCAAGATGAGGCGGATTATGGCTGAGATCCTTTATAAAACTGAATGTTTTGGCCTGGAAAACATGATAGACCACATTGTAGGTAAGGAGAGTAACCTCAGGTAAGACTGAAAAATAAAAAAGGCAAGGGAAGTTTTTAATTGTAAGTAAACTTTTTTATTTAATGAAAGAAGTGCCTCTTTAAAAATACAGAACAAAAAAGGTCCCCTGTCTCTGCATGCATCTGCTTTAGCTCCATCAAAACTGGTGGCTTTCTTGACCCATGAGGTCCACGGACTGCAGCATACCTGGAGGATTGTTTCTGGTCTGCAGACCAAGCTGACATTGAGAAGCAGCTAAGCCCACAGGTCCCCAGGCTCAAACTCCTGGAAAGCCAAGCAGATTATTTCTAGTCTTAAGGGAGAAGCGGAGAGGAAAGAAGTGGTCACTTGTGCTTAGGACACTGAACAGTGCAGAAGACTTGGGTTTCCCGTCTTGATTTACACTGAGTGGCCTGTGAACACCGTTTAATTTGGGTACCCAGAGTATTATCATGCAAAAAACCTCGAGATGTCCCGTAAAATGGGTTGCACATGATGGGAGGCAGAGAAAGTCCTGCAAACTGCTCCTGAAGAGGCAGCATAAAAGATTATGATTAGTCCTTTATACCATTTCTCAGTTGAGGCAAAATAATATATTGAGAGCCTTTTTCTGGTCACCTCCATCAGTCCTTGTGGGTGAGAGTTTCCCAGTAATAAATGGAAACAAAATTCAAGTGCACTTAGTAAACAGGCTAGGGAGAGACTGGCTGTTTTCCCTACCAAAATTCACACAAAGCTTTTGTCGTTTTACCTGAAACCTCACCGCATTTCTGTAACGCAATGTTTGATAAGAAAACTCCTTAGCAAAGACCTCAGATCAATATCTTCTCCAACGATGCCGTCACTGTCTTTGTCATTCCTCCTTTGAAGCAATTCCCTTTCCTTTATGCACAAATCTGTATTTTATGCTCACTTTTTATTTCATTGCATACGGCACTATGGATAAGAGTGGGAAAGGACCAGCGAACACATGCCGTAACATGAAGCAGTTATAAAACAATAGTTCAGGCAGCCTTGGAATGTTAATAGAAAATACATATTAAATCAATCAGGAGTGACTTTGGTCAAGAAGAATGAAAAACAAGTTATTGGGACTGCGTCCGGGATGCCTGTCAATCTCTGGTTTGGTGTAATGTTTTTTCATGGCACTTATTCTAAAGCACTGTTACAGCACGGTCAGAGGCGGCACAAAGAGCTCGTGTGAATTGCAGCAGCCTTCGTGCCTGCAGTGTGAGCCACACTGATCAACACCACCTGAATATTTGGCCCAACGATTGTGTTTTCTGGGGAGAAGTAATCAGATTTCAAAGCACTCAGTGGAAAGTAATTTTAAAGGATGTTATTTTGGTCCCTTGCAATGCAAGGTTCCTTTTCTGTCTCTCTCTCTCTTTTAACACAACAACAACAATCCTTGCCTTTGGGGACACATTTTAATTAACAACATTCTCTGTTTGCACATCAAAGAGCTGGGGAAAGAAAATGAGTCAAAACCTGAGCTTTTGGACCCTAGGAGTTTCTCCATCCCGCTAAAATTACAGGAAAATGAAACTTGTTTATTCCTTTTCCTTTTGCCCATAAAATATTCCAGAAGAATTCAGCTCAACCCAGTTTCTTGTTTCGGACAGATCATTAACAACTATTTCAAAAATGCATAAGAAAGTGGCAAGTACAAACAACTTTTTGCTGGCTGTCTCCTGCCATTTTCCAGCAAGCCACAATTTAGGAACATCCAGGAATATCTGCGCTTCTACAGCTGCTGAGAGCAAGAATAGGAGGGCAAAAGGACTCAGTTTAGTGTTTCTCTGTAGCACATGAGCCAAGATCTGGCTACCACAACCCACTCTGGAAATTTCATATTAATTGCAGTAATTTCATTTCCATTTCTGCAAATCCAAGGCTTTTATTATTGGGAACAAAACGATTTATTGTTCTTCAGAACATAGTGATTTCCTGATTCTTTATTCTCCCTTTCCCAGGTTTAGTCCCTGTAGGCATCCACCACAGCCACCTGCTTCTCCAGAAAAATGTCTTTGAGGAATTCAGTATATTTTGAAGGTCACAGAGGTGCCCACTACTCTTCCTCCAACAACCTGAGACAGGGCCATGGCCAACAATTTCCTTCCATGCATTCACTAGTGGAGGGATTGTAATTTTCAGAAACACGACTGGGGATATTTGACCAAATCTGAAAACCAGATTTACTTTTTAAAGTTATCCTTACAGTCCTCTTCAAGCAACTTAATATCTTGAAAGTCTTTCTATGTATTCTCTGATAGAGGACTTCTTATGCTGTCACTGATTTTTAACATGCTAGCCCTTCAAAAGTTGGAGGTTTATGTTAATAACATATCAAACAAACCCTATCTGTACCGCTGAAAGTCTCAATTCATTCCTGGACAGAAGGAATTTTACATGATTAGGAACAAGAGAATAAGGAAAATTCCTTCTGGCCCCAAATTCTATGAATATCTATATAGTACACGATCATTTCTTTTTAACTTACAAATATTATTACAAGGTTGTCAAAGGAAACAGATCACTGCAGTTTATAAATAGCTTAAAGCGTGCAGCAAACATGGCACTGTTATTGAGGCAGAGAGAAGTCATATTCATCAAAGTAACACTTTCAGGATATTTTTAGGTGGTCACACTTCTAATTTGCCCCCTACAGGCATGAAGTCTGTGAAACTATGAGGAATTAGAGTCTTGCTTTCTTTTTCATACTGTGCAAGCAATTGAAGTTCCTTCAGCTAAAACTGAGTAATAAAGCCATTGCTGAGCAGACTACCAGGGTCTTTTTCATGTTATTCCAAGAAACCAAGAGCTCATTGCCTCATAGGACTTGTCCAGAAATCACACAGTTAAACACCTTTTCTTGCACAGCACAAATATTTAGATTTGTGCCATTCACAGCCTGAAAGGTCAGGACATCAGCTCTTCAGGGACAATCAATGCATCAGACCCTCCTACAAATCAACTACTTGCTCACATGAGTTTAGAGTCTCCAGAGAAACCTTTGTGCAATTTTGCTCCCAGTGAGCTGCAAAATCCAATGGATAATGTTTGACTAGGAAAGCTCACAGATATCAAATTGCTGCATCTCAAGGTGAAGACATTCTTTCCTCCAAAGAATGAGTAGTTGCAGTCTTTTTAATTCCGTTTCAGAGCAAACACAATCTCTTTTTTGTTAGGATATGGCTACCGTCAAAGGTAGTCAACTTCAGCAAGAGGGATAAGGTGTGATAACCTCTTTTCTTTTGGCCGTGTGTCTTTTCAATAATTTTGGGATGATTTTTCCATATTCTGAGAACTGGATAGCCTGGACCTTTTACTGTTTTGTGTTGTCTCTACACAGTACATCTGGTCTGAAACATCCACCTGAACAATTAATTTGCCAAAACTTATCTACCTGTATGTGCACAGATAGATATAGATGTATGTGTTTTACACACAAACACACACTCACACTTCCAAAAATTCCAAAAGTAGCTGCAAGTGGGGTGGAGATTGCAGAATTGCTTTGGATTTAAATATTCTCAGGGGCCAGAATGGAATCACAAACGTACCAAAGAAGATGTTCTTCTTCTTTGTTCAAAAGAACAAGACCATTTATTACGCTAATTGCTTGATACAGTTTGTGCTGCCACATAGATCACAAATGTCCAACCAATCAGTCATGGTTGGTTACCTGAACTGAATAGAGCCCCCCAAAACCTGAACAAGACATCCGACAGTTAATCTGCACATCAGGAGAGTGCCTGCATGAGTAACGCTGATTGAGAAGGTTTCTAATGAGAACAAAAGATTCTTATTCCAAGCTGAAAATCTTTTTTTAGCTCAGCTTCCTTTCAAACCTCTCTGAGAATGACAGTTAGATTCTTTTACCATCAACAATGTTTTCATAGCTGCCATCATAATAACTAGGAAAGACAGCGACATCCAAACCACTCTATCCCAGCTTCACCTCTAAAGTGTTCGCAGAGTTTTTGCCAAACTAGTTGATGCTCTTTCTGTATTCTGCATGAAACTACATGTTTTTCTCCCAAATATAAAAAAAAGATTTCTCTCATGGTTCTTTCCATATCCCTACTTTGTTTCCAAAGCATAGCATAAACATGAATTTCATTCCAAGATTTTTATAAAGTTGATTTCCCAGTATGTCCCCACCTTTTACCTTCACTAGATGGTAATCTGTCCTCCACCGAGGTGCAGATAACACCACTGGCCTGTCTCAAGAACAAGGCAATTATTGACCTTTGCAGCTTGGCCATCTTCAGTAACACTCTGACATTCACTAAACATTGTTCTCCACAAAGCCAGGTCAGATTAGAAGGGTGAGTGCTGTAATCTCAGTTTAGTTTGATCAGGTAAATAGCTTCAGGGGGTTTTTTTATTCAATGGAACAGGATCCTGGTGTTTAGGTTTTTTAAGCCGCTAATAATTTGAAAGTCTTTGGGAATACATGCAATATCTTGAAAATATTAACAAGGATGAGACAATTTCTGGCCTGTCACTATGATGTCCCACAGTGACAGATTGCCTAAGAAAAAGGGATGGTTGCTTACATGGAAACCATTACTCACCTTCCAAGTAGTGTAGAAGCTTAAATACCATATTTCACTCCATCTCCCTATTTTTCAGTCTTTTACTATTCTGGGCTCCAAGAGAATGGAGGATAAATCACAGCTTGTCCATTCTCTATGGCTTTAGGATCATGTGTATATATATTAGGACCATATATTTCCCTTATAGAGAATGCTAGGTGAATAAATCTATTTCTATGCCATGATCACATGCCCACCAGCCATGGGCTCCATACCAGTTCAATATCTCAAATAAACACATGTTCTGCAGAAGTAGTTATTCCCTTCTTTCCCCATCAGAAGTTAGAATTTCCCATTTTCCTTAACATTTGGTTTGAATTGTATGCAATTTGAAAGAACAACTGAAATCCTATGCGCTTCAGTGAAAATCCATTGTAAGACATGATAACATTGTTTGCATGTTGATATTTTTGTAACTTTCTCATTTGTAATCCATAGATGACCAAATTTGTCATCAACTAATCCTTTGTATAAGCTTAATGCCTTGCATGAGTGAAACAGGATGTGAGTCAATGCCGAATGTGATTCCTTGAGTGTTGTTCATTATAATTATCATGCCCCTAGCAGCCTTGCCAATTCTCGCAGAAATATTGATGTTCCATTTTAGAACCCCAGAAACTTCTGGCTATTTATTTAATGAGATTCTGAGGGAAAGGGAAAGAAAGAAGAAAGGAAAATTTTCTAGCTCCGGTGCTGGTGTAAAAAGATTGAGTGCTTCCTGAAAATCCCACTGCTTCCTAAAGGTTGAAAAGGATCTTCCAGGACTTGCATCCTGGAAGATGCATCCTTACACCCTTGTGACAACAAGAAATTCATTAAGAATATAAGCAGTTTTCTGAAAATGTAACAAAAAACCAAGCAAAATCTGTAGAATCTAGTATTTTCTGGGAGAGACTTTTCCAATTAATATGTTAGCGTTAGCCCAGCTCCAGTTGTTATGTCATTTTCTAATGTCAAATAATACATATTTCAGGAGTTGGTTGACCCTCTTCTATTTATTACTCATTTTTCACTGATTTCACCATTTCCACTTCTGGATCTAAAATGCTGTATGCTTCATCTTTAATTCTTTATGTGGGTGAGTGGTTTAGTTTTGTTTTTCACAGTATAAAAAAAAAAGCCCTCTTTTAAGAAATTATAGCCTCATTCAGTTGAAACATATGTGGTAACCAGCCTATGTCTGAACACTCCCATTTGATTGCTATAATTTTGCTTAAGGGCAAGTGTCCTTGGTTTCAACCAAGTACCTATTTGCTTTAATGAACAGGTCAGGAGTGCTGAAAAGTGCATTTAGAAAAAGCACAAGTTTTTCTCATTAATCAGGAAGTTGTGAGGTTAAGTAAGATGCAATATGCTTTCAGAGTTTGTCCGAGAGTTCAGTTTTCACCTCAGCCTTCTGCTGTTGGAAGTCAAACTAAACATCTATGAGAAAAAACCAAATTGGTGGCTAAATAAGTATGAAATACGATTATTGTAACCCATGCCATTTCTCACTCTTACACCTACCTACTGTATACTGCAGTCTCCTTTTAAGTTCAAAGTCTTATTCTCACCTTATGATTTTAAATAACATCTCTCTCTGCCTTGCAGAACAGCACGACCTCCTTGGGATACAACCATGTTTGCTGTGTTTTTTGCCCATCTGTTGGAAGGTAAGACAGGGTAAATGCAAATGAGAAAGAAGATCTGTGTTTGACTTCAAGGATGACAACTAAAACCAGTGGTGAATTCTCCATATGAAGAGTGGATGCCTTTCTGGAAGGTAAACTTCAGCCAGAAAAAATACACGAAAGAAGGGATGAGATTATCCAGGTAATGCTCTACCAGAGGTCAAGCAGAATGATTAATTTGTTCCCTTCTGCTTCCCCTCTGACTTGCATCTATCAATTTTGCAAGACTTACGCAATGGTGGTAATCACCGTCTACATAATCTTTGTCATGTGTTCACTGCTCTGAACATTTTTACAGCAGCTTTACAGATGGCTTTGTTTCACTGCTTGTCTGCAGAGTTCACATGCAAATGTGTCACTTCTAGTGTTGTCTGTGTCATTTAAGGTCATTGGAATTACATAAATAACCGTTTTGTTATATATTCTACTAATCATTCATCATCTTGTGGAAGGCTGTAGGATCTTTGCCTGATGGCTCCTAAGTCATGTTGAAATCACGCTTTGGGATAGGAACAGAGTTAGCATAAACTACTAGAGGGACTTGCTGAGAACTTATCTGAAATTTCCAGGGGTGGCATGAAAGAAAACAGTCTGGACCTTCATTTCTATTATACCAGCTCTACTGTATGCTTTATCAAGGGCATTGTTTGACCTTTCCTTTTGGCAGCACTATAAAGTGGTCCTCAGAGATCTGCATCTGAAAAGATACAGCATTTTATTCCATGTGCATAGCAGTGGAGTGCACTTGTCTGAGGGTTTGTACAATTAATTAAGCTAAAGGAAATTTGTTTCAGACGTTTGGTTCATCGGTTTTCACAGTTGAAATGAAGGATAAAATAGTTTCTTGATGCATTTGTTAGAAAAAAAAAAAATCCTTCTTTTTCTTTGTATTAAATTAAAATTCCACTCCAGCTGAATTAAGAAGTGGGTTGCCTTCATGTGCTCCTTTACCCTCACTCTTTCATGCCTGTACACCAAGGAAAGCTGTTTCCAGATGGAAAAAAACTAACGTAAATATCATAGTTATTTCCCAATAACAATTCTTTTTTTCCCATGTGACTGGTTTTCCTTGGAGGGCATAAGCTCACTGAAAAATAAACATAAGGTCATTAAATATATATTTGCCTGTAAGGGCACATGAGATCTGATTTTCTACTAAAATTGAAACTTGGCTGGGAGACATTCAAGCAAAACCAAAAAACTTACCAAAAGCGCAGAAAACAAGCAGAGAGAAGACATTCCTTTTCCTGAGTTCAGAAATTGTTTGGCTAGAACTACCTGCCTTAGAGTTAGAAAATGCACTAGATTACCTCCCAGGGTCTCTCTGCTGGCTTTCAAAGCTTATGCGGTTTTATTGAAGTAGTGCTGTGGCATGGCTTGAGGAAGCAGACCTGCTGAAGATGACATGAGCATTTGGTTAAGATGTCATGCACAGAATATGAAATACAGGTGGTCAGATTAAGATCTTTAGATAGATGTGTTTGTTGTCTATATCCAATGTATTTATAATAAAGAAATGATGGTTTTCACTCAACCATCATCCTCATGGAGTTACATTTGAGATCTGGATTGTCCTCCTCATGCTATATTATATATTACTAATGTGATGGACGCCGTGGCACAGATTCAACGTATCTAATTTTAGGCAAATATGCCTAACTATATAGCCAAATATAGCCAAATTGTGGTCTAGGTGCTCTGGGTTGCTCCCATAGTCGATGGAGAGAGGTAAGTGCCAGAAGAACTGTCACATCTTAAGTGGACTGAATTGCCCTGTGTCTGTCCACCAGCTATAAAGGAACCCTGCGACAATCGGGCTCTAATGTAATTGTTTCTGGTAACTGCCTAACGTTAAACAGACCTTCTACCTTAAGTTTTGAGGTGGTGGATTTTTGTTTGTGGTTTTTTTCTTAAACTGCTTATGCTGCTTTCAATGTCATTTTTATGTGTACAGTAGGCCCTCTGCTACTGCCCTCCTCTGGATAAAGTTTAATGGCTTTTTGATAACTTTTCTGAGATTAACACCTAATTCTAACCAAGGTATGTAAGAGCTTAGAGGCAAAAGACAAACACAGAGAAAGTTCTGAGAATTTCTCTCCGTGTCTTGGAAAAGTCTTTGCTTTCTGTCTGCTAAGCTAGCTGCAGCTCCTAACAATTTGTACGCTAAGTTTATGAGAAAAGAATCTTAAAAATTAGAAAATAAATTTTGAGGCAAATTGTGTCATTACAAACCCAATAGTTGCATGCTTCATATTTAAACTCCACATTTGCAAAATATGTTCCTTAAATTATGGTGTTTAGCTATTCAAATTAAGATACATTACTCCTCCACCTTCAAAAGGTATGAAAATATTGATGACATTATCTAATGAAATATGCATTTTTGAGCTTTGCTTATCGTGCAAGAGATGCATACTTTGTTAGGGTGTTAACTGTTTCCTTGCTGTTAAGTTTTTGGCGTTTGCAGCTGATGGAATTAGATACTCTGCTGTCCCCAGGCAACCTCCAAGGACTAGTGCAAAAGGTCTTTGATGTGGATGTAAGATCAGAGTATGTTTTTTTCTCTGGACTCTTCACCCTGTTATTCAAGCTATCAGTTGTCCTCAAACAGGGTCGTACAACCCAGGCTGCTCGCTCCTCCAGTGCTTCAACCAGCAATTTTGTTAACATTGAATAATTCATGTAGTGCAATTTAAAAACATAAGCCAAGAAATACTCTGCATTTCTACAGCACAGTCTATCTGAAGTTTTTTCATCAAATAACATCCACTAATGTTGGATGTTGTATTTACTGGACTAGATATGCTGCCAATCTGATTTAACATCAGCAAACTCCATTCAAAGTAGGACTTAAACAGCAACAGGTTGGTCATCCAGACAGATCTTTCTATCTAGCAGACGAAGACATATTAAGATTTAATGGCTGGAAGCTAAATCTAGGAAAATTCAGACCTATAAATAAGTCTGAATATTTCTTACATTTATTTCAATTAACCATGGGAACATCTTAGTAAGGACTGTGTGAAATTCACTGTCACTTGAAGTCTTTAACTGAAGCTTATGGCTCCAAGTAAATCACATGATGTGGGCTTGTTGAAGGGAGACATAGGGTAAAGTACTATAGTTTGTGTTATTTAAATATCAGAAGGGATGATCTACCTTTATAATCTGAGAAACATGCCATCAAAAAATTAAAATATAATTGAATTAGTTGGTCTAATAAATCAATACTGAAAATTTGCCAAAATGACGTATCTCTTTCTCTTTAACCTGAGAGAAAAACAAAACCCAGACTGCGTAAAACTAACCTGAGAGAAAAACAAAACCCAGACTGCATAAAACATATATTCAGGGCAGCATAGAGCATAAAATTGAGCACATATCTCCATGTCTTTAATGCCTGTGCTTTTCCACAAAACCCTAATTACTCACCATGTCAGAAATCTGTTAAAATTAATGGGAACTGCCATTGATCTCATCTAATACCGCTACCCACAAGGCCACTCCCCCTGCTCTGAAAATAAAAAAAAACAAAAAAACAAAATCCAAGTAATTCCGACCCTGCTAAAATTTCTCCTAGTTAGTTCTAAAATAGCAGAGCAGATTGCAAGGACAGGACTACGCACTTTCCTCAAGTCACTGCAAATACCTGTGACATAGCAGCTCCTGCAACTAAGAGCACCAATTAACTTCTACTGTCATGTATTAACTTCCTCTGTCATCAGTCATTCATGATTTGAAGGTCTGTGGCCCTGTAAACCTCTGCTCACCCTTGCTGATCATTCTTTCATGAGTTCAATCAGAAAGTAACTATGGCAATCCTTTTTATTCTGTTGTTCATCCTACCCTATCACAATTCAAAGGTCTTCCTACTATATAATTTTCCTGCCCATAGACAGACCACAGAACTTCAGCTTCATTTTATGACCATTTAAAAAAAAAAAAAAAAATCACTGATCCTATTAATTGGTACTGTTTAATTCAAGTAAGTCTTCCCCTGGTTGCCATGGGAGGACTATATTCCAGTGTCATTGTCCCTTAGTACAGTTGGGTGGGACTATTCCGTCTGGTCTTTATGAAATGCAAACTAATCACATAAGGTCATTAAACTGTTATAACAATTATTTTGCAAATATTAAAAGTGTACCTTTGTATCAAATTCAATATGTTAGATTTCCCGAAAGAAGGTAAATGGGGGATGGGAACAGGAAGAAAATGAAGAGTAATACACAGTTGATCCCATCTCAGAAAGTGGTTCATTATCAAATACAGTGAAGAACACTTCATTTTCATGCCAAGTAGCTACAGACAAGGGCACTGTTCAAAGAGCTTTTCTAAATTAATAAAGGTATATTAATAAAAAACATATTTAATAGATCCTTTGAAATGTCATTTATCATCAATAGCACTTGGAAAGGCTGAGAGGAAAAGAGCCTTCAGTAGAAATCCAAAAGACACTGTTTGAACAGAAGAATATTTGTGAGCCATGCCTTGGGTCTCTGATTTGCCTTATAAAGTACACTCAGTAACCGCTGGGGAAAAAAAAAGTCACCCACACTCTGAATCTGTGCTTTCTTATTTCTCATACACGTCTTCCAGTTCTGTTATACTAAATGTAGATCTTTTGCACTGCTAGAATAAAATCCCAGCTTTCTTGTAGGTTGTGTTTACAGCATGCCCAAGTGACAGACTGTGAGCACATTGGTTTTGAAGAAGCAGCAGATCTTGAGAAAATGGTGTTACAAGACATATCTTTCACTCTCTCTGCCAATCAAGACAAAGTAAGTATTATGGAGACTTGAGGACATTTTCCCTGGGAATTTCAAGAGCTGGCTTGAGGGGTGAAACCCTTCCAGGTATATCTTGGTTAACGTACCACTAGCATGGGTGAAGAGGCAGCCCAGCAATGTGCAGCAGCAGGAGAAACCCATATCGTCAGAGTAGCTGCCAACAGCAGAGGCTTTAGCTCAGATTGCCAGAATTTAAGCTCTGAAAGACACATCTGAGAGAGCAAGTTGGAGATGTTTCCTGTCTCACATAACAAAAAGGAAATATTTGGCTTTTCTCGTATTAGCTACCTCTTCAGTATTCCTGATACCCACAGCCTACACTGCGTAACCCTCAGCAGTGTGGGTGTCATGGGCACATTGTGTCCTCTTCAGTTGGAGCCACTATGCATTATTCCTCTCACCTTGAGAGAACATCTCTTCTGCCCAAGTTGCACCAGAATGTAGCTTTACCCTGAAGTAAATGGAGCTTTACACCACTCCAGACCTTGATATATCAATAAAGACAATATGTGTTGTGATGGTATCTCACCCAAGTATCAGAACCGTAGAAGCCTTCACATAGACAATATTCAAGGCTTCCAGCCTTTGATGGTCCCAAAGGGCTTGCTTTCTTCCAGTAAATTGCTTTGATTGTCACAGGAAGAAAGGTGGAATAAAAATTAAAGTGAAAAGAAGTGACTGCTCATTCATTGCTACCTGACTTGTAGAATTAATATGTTGTAAGGCTTGTTTGATCAGTGTTAACATTTTATGGAAAAAGTATTTTAATGAAATGAGAGCATTTTCTTCTCTCATACTTTGGAGACGTGATTAACAAATATAAAATACAGACAGGAGTAGATGGGATATCCTCACCAGTTTCCTGGGTTTTTTTTGGCTGCGTACTGCCCGCTCTGTTGAAGATGTAACAGTGCAACCAAAGATGATGACAGAAATAGAAACAGGGGAGAAGAACAAACTGTATTTGCGCTTAGTGCTCATTTACTTGGCAAACCCGCGTGGTCCTGTTCTAAGGATTTAATATCATACCTTTCGCTTTGGCATAGTAATTTTTTTAAGTAAATGTCAGACAGAGGTGTGCAGGGGAGAAAAAAAAGCCATATTCAGGGAGTGATTAAAAAGCATTCAGCAGCTGTCTCCCAAATCATCCCTGTCATCTCTGCACATATATATATTTTTATACATATATTTTTCCAGCTCATTTATGGAGTCAGTCCAGAATCCACATTGTCACTGTGCAGCTGCAACATCCCTGGGGCATTCTAAAGACCAGATCTTCTGTGTGTTCACCACCTTATTCAGCTCACAAAGCTTTTTTGGTAAGCCCACAACACCACCATTCTAGCTGGAGCATTGCATTGCCTGGTTCTCACACAGCCCCACCAGCATGCCTCTTGGGTTGTCTGGTTGCCCCCACACCAACAATTCTGTCTGGAGCTCCTGGGCCCATCCGCTCAAGAAAGCCCTCTGCATCCCCATGTTCTTGTGTCATGCCCCAGATCTGTCATGTAGGACATGTCTCTTAAAATACTCTGGAGCAAAGCCATGATAGCAAAGCTGCTGCCTTACAGAAGGTGTGTTCCCTATGTTAGAAATATCCATCCCTTCTCTAGACCTGAGCCCTTGCTTCAGTAATCTTCAGCCATGCCCTAGCCTGACCGAAGGCCAGGTGTACTGATGGTCAAGGAGACACCAATCAATTGCAGCATGACAAGACTGAAGCTTTTGTGCCAGAGGGGAAAAAGCAAGCCTTGTACAAGACTACCAGAGGACATTTTTTGCATGCTTTAGAGCCCTTTAACCATTCCTAGAATGGGGTAGAAAGGCTTGGCACTGCTGCACTGAGCATCAACCCTTCTGAGTCTCAGGATAAGTTCAGTTTTCAGAGTAAATTTTCCAAAAACAGCCACTTATTTGGAGGATCCTATCATATTTTTGCCACTTTTCCCACTGACTGGAAAAGGGGAAACATAACCCCCATTTCTAAAAAGGGAGAAAAAAAAGACCCACGGAACTACAGGCCAGTCAGTCTCACCTCTGTGTCCGGCAAGGTCATGGAGCAGATCCTCCTGGAAACTATGCTAAGGCACATGGAAAATAAGGAGGTGATTGGTGACAGCCGGCATGGCTTCACTAAGGGTAAATCATGCCTGACAAATTTTGTGGCTTTCTATGACAGGGTTATAGTGTTGGTGGATGAGAGAAGAGCAACTGATGTCATCTGCCTGGACTTGTGCAAAGCATTTGACACTGTCCTGCACAACATCCTTGTCTCTAAATAGGAGAGACATGGATCTGACGGATGGACCACTCGGTGGATAAGGAATTGGCTGGATGGTCACACTCAAAGAGTTGCAGTCAACAGCTCCATGTCCAAGTGGAGACGGGTGATGAGTGGTGTTCCTCAGGGGTCGGTATTGGGACCGGCGCTGTTTAACATCCTTGTCAGAGACATGGACAGTGGAATTAAGTGCTCCCTCAGCAAGTTTGCTGACGACACCAAGCTGAGTGGTGCGGTTGACGTGCCAGAAGGACGGGATGCCATCCAGAGGGACCT
>NW_008794456.1:3810330-3821216 GCF_000699145.1 Aptenodytes forsteri | reverse complement strand
TTGCCCAGAGAGGTGGTCGATGCCCCATCCCTGGAAGTGTTCAAGGCCAGGTTGGACGGGGCTTTGAGCAACCTGGTCAGGTGGCAGGTGTCCCTGCCCACGGCAGGGGGGTTGGAACTAGATGATCTTTAAGGTCCTTTCAAACCCAGACCATTCTATGATTCTATGATTCTATGATTCTATGACATTTGAACGCCAAGTCCAGCTGGTTAGCTTGAGCTGTGTTAGTAGGTATCTTCCACTGGACTTCAGAGGCACGTGATTAGATTTTAACTGATGACAAAGCAGAAGACAGTGTGACAGGTTTGTGAAGCTGCTCAGATCTCACTTAAAATAGGGATTACAAGCCAGGATTCAGATGTCATGAGAGGGGGTAGAGAGAGCATTTCCCCGAATGTTACATTCAGCAAATGTATAGTTCCAGGAGAATTGATATTCACTGAAGAAAACTGGAATTTAAAATTAGTACTAACCAAAACACTTCTGTGCAATATTCTTTGGTATGAAAATGAGTTGATTATAGTCTCACAACTCATTCTGAAAAAGTGTCTAAATGCTTAAATTTTAATGCAGTTGAAATGGAACATTTTGACTATGCAGGAAATAAAGATTTCAGTGTTTTGTTTTACACTGACACATTTCATAATGTTATTATATATAAAATTATTTTATATTCTAACTATTTTATCCAAACAGAGATGCACATGTATTTTATGTAAATATATATATGTATGCACATATATGTATTATATTATATCTTTAATAATTTTGGTTTGTGTTAACATGTTAAATAACCAATGTATTTTCTTCCCACTCAGAACAACAATGAGCAAAAGCAAATTTAAACCATGGAACGAAATCGGATAGAACCAGATACTTCTCATTTAAATACAACACATTCTTCTGCACAGCAGCATGATCTAGTTCAAAGATAAAAGCATTGTCTTCCTGACAAAGAAAGTAATTCACATGCCTTGAACATCACCTACCCTTCTCCAGTATAATGATCAGCTTATTGAACCCATTCACTGCCCTAATAAATGGGATGGACTGAAGCCAGTTGTGAACTTGCTGAAAGCAGTTTCCTCATACTTGTGCTGCAAGCTGCAAAGAGCAGATCTGTGAGAAGTGAGGTAATTTGGACTGTCAAAAAATATTTCTGAAGTCTTTGCTAGCATGTCTGCAACAGGAAAACCACCAAGGGTTATTAGAGATAGATGTTTGCAGTCTCTGAAAGAGGACTTCTCTAACCCAGTTTAGAACTCCTAAGTCCCAATTTTGCATTGATAGTTAGGCTAGGTTAAAATTCTCTCCCCTCTGCTCCTTCCCATGTCATCGATAGGTGAGACAGACCACCCATAGATGAGTGAATCCTTCCCCTATTGCATGTTTGGAATCCATTTCAGGAGCTTCATGGGAAAAGATGCCCCTCTGCTTTTGTCAGGAAGGCACTTAAGGCTCAAAGAAGGGTGAGAGAGTAAGATATGGCAACCAGCCCTACTTACTGTTTCTCCATGGGAAATTATGTCAAGGGCTACACTTGCACTGCATGTTATGTCCTAGAACCTAAGTTTTAGCATCTGACCTGCTTGTAAAATTACAGCATAGCCCAGTGAGGGCTGGCTGTGTCTCCAGGCTTCAAAACTCACTGTTTCCTTCAGATCTGCAGCATTTCACTCTCACTATATAATTACAAGGTAAATTCTTTTCAAAACAGTGATCAGGACTCCTCTTTGTCATGTCTTGTGGTGCTGATCCAGAGGAGCCTTAAGTAGTCTTCCAAGAAGCATAGCTTGGGGTCCAGTGTCCTCCATGATGTCCAGTGTCCTCCAGAAATCTTGGGGCAGATTTCTTGTCTCCCACGCAATGAGTAAGGCTGGGATTGCAGCTGCTGCCATTTTGGGAGCTACCTAACAACAAAGAGATGGTGATTCAGAAAGAGAGACATTACCCATCATTAGGGAACTCAGATAGAATGGGGAGGATGCTGGATCTTGACCCCTTCTGGGGGCCAGTCCTTGATTCATGAACTGGTTTACAAGTGAGTGATGTAATTGTTAAGTTAACATATTAAGGGATTGTAGACATTTTTACTAGGCCTGCAGCAGCACACCTCCTTTTTCCTCCTGCCATATCTATTGCTGAAGCTGATGCTGCAAGGGTGTGCTACTCTCAGGCGTCTCTAACCTTTATGGACGTACCCCAAATATCCTCCTTTTGCAGAAGAAGCAGAAGATTGTATCTCGGCAGGGCCAACTGAGATAAAGCTCAGCTCCTCTTCTAAAAAACACTGCTGTCAGCCTGTGCAGCAAAGTGGCAAATACAATATCCTGGATGGCCAGAGACAGAAAACTGTAGGCTTGGAATATGCATTTTCTAGAAGGTTTGGATTTGACTTAAGTACTCTGAACTTCAAAATCCAACATTAGATGTAATGCCACCGGCACAATCCGCAATCGAGCAATGTCCCTGGATAATGCTGCAGTCACTTGGCTATTATTTTGAAGTGCTCTTAATTCCGTAACTCCATTTTGCTAATAATTTACAGAACTATGGTAAAATATTTGCTTTGCCATCCCTGGGGGGTGCTTTGCTGAAGGATCCAAAGCTGACTGACTCATCTCCTATACAGGTATTTTTTTTCTCCTTGCTCTTTTTAGATCGAGGTCATTTGTAAAGTACGTGTGGGCTGGCAGCACAGGTACAGAACAACGTCTTTAACTTTCCCACCACTTTCACAGAGTTCAGAAGATGCAGCACTCAATGCCCACACACTGTCTGTGTCTCTTTTGTTATTTCTTGTCCATATCAATGCATACTGCAGTCATACCTAATGTCAAAGTCTGTATGGGAAGACTGTCATCATGCTTTGCCAAGCCACCATTAGTTCCCACTGAATCCCATTTCATTAGGGGCCTCTAAAGACCTTTATTTTTTTCTGACTGCCACTTTTTGCCTTGTAGCTTTAGGCAGATAGAAAGTCCTACTTGATGCTCTGTCAGTTGAAACTTTCAATACCCTCAACTGACATGTCATTTGTCGTTGCCTCTCTCTTACTATATCTGTTATCTTTACCTGATTTTGGTTCTGATCATTCCGTTATCTTCTCAAGCCACAGGAATGTATAATTTAAGACCTGAGTTGTAGTAACCGAAAGGACAGAGGTACTGCCTACTCCACCTTGATTGATAGATGCAGAAGGTCTGGCCTCCTGGATCTCTGCTCTGTGTTAGTTGGGAAGCTGACAGGCCCGGGGCCATCGTCTCTAGGGGATATTCAGTCCTAAAGGCAATGGCAACTCCTGCTGCCTTCACTGCCATAAAAAGACAGGTAGCAAACTGAACAGCACACTAGGTACAGGTCATCATTCCTGTGGGCTCAGCTCCTGGGAACTCCAGAGTTTTGCTGGGCTCCACCACTTTTTTCTGAAGACCTCCAAGTCCAAACCTTTGAGAGATGGGTTTGCAAGAAAATGCAAGACTCTTCTCCCTCATCCATTTGGACCTTTCCCACCCTGAAGTAAAATTGCAAATAGTACTTTGATAGTCATCACCACTATGTGAGTGCAAAGCAAGTTAAATGGGAGGAGAATCTTGCACTTGTCAGTTGGAGTTGGCTTGGTGCAGGATGCTGCATCTCCCAGAAGCTCCCTGCTACATCTTTGAAAACCTGGCTCACAAATGCTTTGTAGCTAGTATGTGTAATGTGCACATAGTCCTTGTTTCTCATTCTGTAGTAGCCATGCCATATAGGATATTTGTCACCAGTTCTGGGCTTACATGGTTGCTCTTTTGCTTGACTAATAATGTATCTCAGAAATCTTGAGCTTCAGCATTGCTTACTGAAGGGGATGAGAAAGTTTCAGCCACAATATTGATGCTGACTGGCGTGTCACACACACCTGTATCATTTGGCCAGCCACATGCGCATGCTGTCTTCTCTATTTGGATTACAACTGTCCTGATTCAACTGCAAAGTGTGGAGATTCAATCTTCACAGGAATAAACGCAAATATTTTACAGTGCAGTTGTGTGAAGAAAGAGCCAGGCATAATTTTACATCTGGCAGCACCATCACTCACTAGTTCAGCATCAATCTGTGCTGTAAATAACACTGTGATTCCCGATATGAGTTTTCAGACTTCTTGTCGATTACACTGACATGTCAACCAATTAATCTGATCAGTTCATTGCTGAAACATCTGTTTAGAATGAAGATGCCTGGTTGTAAGACAAACAAAAAATAAAAATCTGTTTGGGACAGTGGGTGACAGAATTGTAGATGCATTTTACACAAAGCGAGACCAGAGTTATCAGCCTTCACTCAGTGGTGGCAGGACCAGTTTGCTGTTGCTGATCCTTAAGCTTTATGCTGTAAAGGCATCCAAAATTTTAGCACAGTATGTGTAGGAGTTGGTCAGCTTTATCATTCTTGTATACACTGCAGACTGCTGCTTCCTCCCCATGCTGTTCTTCTAGATAGACATTTCTGCTGGAGCTTGATGAGTTTGATCACCCTTAACTGCAGTGAAGCTACAGCTTGGGAAAAAGGTGTGTTGGAATGGGACGTAAAGATTAGGAAGTTATTTAAAGCTCACTGCCTGGGGCAGGCACCCGTGGACAGCAAGGGCTGACTAGAAAGGGCCTGAGACCACTTTCTGAGGACACCACGAAGGAAGAAAAACAAATCTCTCAGTCTAGGGACTGCCCTGGTCCCTGCTGAGTGAAAAGTCTGAAGAATCTCTCCTTTAAAACAAAATGCAAGAGTCTGCCTGTGGTATGTGCTGGATTAAAAGCTACTTCTTTTTGCAGAGGGAGTCCTTTGTGTGAGCTAGTGCTAGTCACATACATTGCTATCATGGTCCCCAAAGAGGTAAAAAGAATGGCAGTAATTTCAGTTTTCTTTTCAGAAAAAAATAAAGGAAAGGTGGTGGCAGCACCTGGGAATATTAACTCGTACCTTTAGAGGTCACTTTGTTGTACATCTGTAAGGGGGTTGACATTGATTGATGCACAATTGTTTTGTCTAACAATCTGTTGAATATTCAAGTTCATCATTGGAAGTGAATGTTTAACGTGGTATCTAAGGGAACTGTGACACAATAATCTGTTTTGCTAAGTGAAGTCTCTGTCAAGCGAAGCCACAAAGAATGGATGGTGGTGATCAAAGCCAGAAATAACTGGTTTACCAAGGCAGCAGCAGGAACTGAGCAACAACAGTCGAAACATGAAGCTACAGGTGAAGGAGAGGTAATTCCATCAGGGGGAGAACACGACCACCAACTCACAGCCCACCAACTCAAGAAATCCTCCAACCCAAAAACAGAAGAAGACTGTGCATGCGAACTAATTAGCATAAGAGGTGAGAAAATAATTTGATAGAGACTATAAACAGTGAAAGGTTTTGATAATCTGAGAGCTAGTCTTCTGTGGGTTACCACCTAGCTCCCTACTTTGCGCAAACTAGAATAAAAGAAATGGAAATACCTCGTCTCGGTGTGTAAATTGGCATTGCGCACCGGGCAACGAGCCCGCATTCAGGACAACAACTTGATCACAGCACTACTGAAATTAAAATAACTTCCTAAATTAACATTTGATCTTGCAGAGAATTTAAATTAGATAGATTTAAGCGAGAGGAGATGGAATGACCTTACCTGTAACTGCAAGCTGCTGCCTAAATGTGGCAGCTTGAAACTACACTACCCGTGATGAACCATTTATACAGCTGTGTGCCTTTGATCTGAGAGTCTTGAATGCTTCAGAACATGGCCACGAGGTGGGAAATATTCTGAAGGTCAGTAATGTTTACTCTATTAGATAAAAAAGGAGAGTTAGTCCTGGCAATAAAACAGTCATATTTTCACAAGTACATGGAATAAATTAGATTCATTTCGAAAAGATTTTTTTTTTTTTTTAAAGAATCTGAAAGACATTTATAAAATCTCTACAGCTTGCCCCTTTTCCATTTTTGATACACTTAAGGCTAGAAGCATGCACCAAATCATTGTGTGTGGCCTCCAGAGATGAGCTAGTCCGTCTTTCTGTCCTGAGGTAGGATCAGGTATAATTTCTGACCCTATCAGGTGTTTTTCTCAACCTGCTTTCAAAGGACTCCAATGATAGAGATTGAGCAATGGCCCAGATAACTAATTTCAGCACTTCACTATCCCTACCTTTAGAAAGTTCTTATTAATGTATTTTGTTGTTGTTGTTGTTGCAGTTTATGCTTCTCACTTCTTTTTCTGTATGCCACAAATATAGAAACAGATTTCTGCCTTTTCTTTGCCAGAACACTTTCCATCTATGAAATTTCACGGCTCATGACAGAGCATGCTGAGTGGTGAATGACACAGGGATGTCAGCTGTGGATGATCTTTCCTCTGCAACACATTGCAGAGAGCTCTTGATGTCCTAGCAGTAGCAAAGGGCTCATGCAAGAGACTCTGCCGGTCCAGGAGTAGTGGAGAGCTCAAACTGTACACCATAGTTTGATGCTTTCCTCAGTCTTAGAAGCCTCTAAGCTTTTTCACTGTGAAGGTTATTTACACAAAAAAATCACACCTGTGATAATAATTACATTGTGCAGCACTAGATGGAAATTGCAAAGAATGAATAACCTGTATATGTTCCCTAGGGTGGTTATAGTGGTTTTCTTTATTGCAGTAAGATCCTTGTGAGTGTGTTTGTATGTGAAGCTGGATAAAGGTGACATAAAGGAGACAACCAAAGCACCCTCACAATACCCACTAAGCTGCAAGAAGGAAAAAAAAGACAGATGACATTTAAAAGCTCATAGGCAGCATCTTTATCCTCACGTGCCCTGTCAGGAGCCAGCTCCTAATACCAATAACTACTTTAAGGTCAAGGTCAACAGTAGCTGAGCTGCTGAACCTACAGATGGAAACCTGCTGTCATGCAGTGAATAAAGTTTGTTCCTATAAGACAGGGAAAGCTTGCAGTATGGCAGGAATTGCTGTTAGTGCTCATTAGATGGCACCCTTCCTTTATGTTAGGAAGGGAAGTAACAGCTTGGCTAGTTTTTCACTACAGTCTCTCTAGCAAGCATTAAAAAAAATTAGATTCTACCCACTCGTCGTCATTGGCAAGTTTTTATATTAGTTGCTATGTTGACCCACCACCCACACTAAATTCACTTCACCCACCCAAACTTTCCCTGCAATAGCAATCCAAAACCATTCCCCCTTCCAGCTCGAGAATGACTCACAGCAGTGCTGTAAAAAGTGAAAGGTGAGCATAGTCCTCCCTCTGAAGACACCTCCAAATCCCTCTTGGTTGAAGCAATTCCTAGACAGACAGTTATATATAGAGTGCTCTCTGGAGTATTTCCAATGCGAGATACTCAATCAATGCATAATAATACTATGTAATTTGGCAGAATAATATGCCGTGACTGAAAAGGGCTTCAGTAATGGGAGAGAGCCCTGGATTGTAATGCAACATATAGTGTCAGCAGAGAGGGTCAGTGTCATGTTCACAGAGCATCGAAATCGTCTTAGTGACCTTGGTTTGATGTTTTGTCATTAGACATCAAACTCTGCTTTCAAACACTTCATGAATTTTTTACTTTGCATTAAATAAATGCCTTTAGGATGGCCATGCTGATGATTTTTTTTCATCCTTTCTTAGCAATAGGAAACATTCCCTTTTCATTAGCTGAAGATTTAAGCTCTACAGTAAGCTCTTTTAATTGATTTTGGCATTCATCGTGCCTTTAATTGACTGCTTAACCAGTTCACGATTTTAATGCCAAGTCTCTTTTTTAGGGGGTGTCCCTTCCATTATTTAACTTTGAAAGGCAAGTTGTTAGCTTGCAAATCAGCTTTATTATTCTTCTAGATCTGAGTGAAGAGAACTTTGTTAATAGAACAAAAGCTAAAATAAAACAAGCACCGTCATCTATTAACCACTAACACTTTGTTCAAGACACATAGAAATTGTATTATAAGTTGCTATGAAACTGATTAGGATGGGAGAAAATCACAACTAAAATACATCTCTAACTTCATGGCACTCACAAATGAAGCAGAATTAAAGGTATCTGAGGTTAGCAGTCCACGCTTATTAGAAATCCAAATGGTGTGCTTTGTAAATTTATTGCTGCACCTGATAAGATGTTAAAACCAATAAAGCAGCTGGCATTTACTAGTTGAAAAGGTAATAAAAAATGATGTTTCGGTACCTGCATTTTAGCAGTTCTCAAATTGATGCTCCTGCCACTGTAAATTACTCTGAATCATTTAATTCCTCTGAACACCTGCTCTGCAGTTTATTTGCAGACATTTGCCACGTGAAAGTAGAGCTCTCATTCGTCTGTGTTCCCATTTGTACTGATGTGAACTTTCCAGCTCACAAAGATAAAAGGAAAAAGGAAGCTGGCTGACCCACTCGCTACTTTACTGCTATTACTGCTTTTATTATGTTTGTACTTAAAGACTTAGAGGTCCCTGTTGTGCTTGGCATTGCACTAAGAGGAGCAAACAGTGCTTCTTCTAAGGAGCTTATAATTTAAGTAGAAATGTTACAGCCAGGATGGAGGGAGAGTTATAACACACAAACAGGGTGCGACAGCAGCTAACTTTCTCTCATTCCTGCCTGACATTTTTTAGAGTAAGGGGTTTTTCACTATGTGTGGACAAGCAGACAGTGAGAAACAGGAGGAGGCTAAAGGATCAGGTAGAGAAAAAGGGAAGGAAGAAGGTGGAGAACAGCAAAGAGAAGAATGGACTGAAGAATCAAAGGAAGAATTGGGGGAAAAAGAGCAGAAAAATTCAATTGCATGCTGCAGACAGCTCCTTGGATCCAGAGGTCTCAACTCAGATGGATTCCAACTAATTAGTCATTTCACCAAGGCACCTCATTTAGGGACTGTTGTGGAGGAAGCGAGACTGCACTTCGCTCATAAAAGAGAAGCAACAATATACTTTACTGACAGAAAACAGTGAGTTAGAGTGTGAGTTAACAAAGTTCAATGGTAAATGCAACAGTGATTTAACAAGATTCCATGGCAAGATATACTTGATTATTTACTGCATAGAGGACAGGGTCAGACAAAGCTGTCAGGGAGACCCTCCTGTTGAGCCGTGAGGTTCAGAGAGGACCCCCTTGCTTTCTAGACTCCTTCTCAGAGAGGAGTCTGGATCCAATCCTAGTCCCAGACTTGGACAACAGTTTATGTCTAAAGAATTATATAAGCACAATCAATCCTTTATATCACTTAGCTAAGATTTCAAAGTTTAGCATGCTATTAGTCACTTACTAAGGATCTGTTGTGGTGAGGAATCTCTCAACCTCAAGGAATAATCTTGACAGGCGTCCCTACTCAAGGGGAGATCCCACCGTGCAGCCCGCTGCTGTGCAGGAGAGCTCAAAGGGCTCTTGGGCTGCTCACTATTTATAGGGGTAAGATGGTTGACTCATAGTCATATTTGCATACTGATAACTGTGGTTAGGTGGGCATATTTCTCACATAACGAAGGACTATTGTGTTAGCTGGTTCCCGAATCCACTTTGAATGGACACAGCTATCACTATCAGCATCCATTAACGACCGCCCCTGGTAGTTATCCCTTGAGCAGGGTTCCAGGAGATAAAGGTCAGGTTGGGCAGGGGGGGGCACACCGTCACAGGAACCCCTTTGCCTTGCATTTGCTACAGTTAATGGATGGAGGTGGAGGCCAAAGATATCAATCTCCCTTCAGAATTGCTTCTCTGTCTCCATTGATGATGGACCAGTTCCAGAGGGACTACAGTCTGCCTGACACAGGTGCCTCAGATGATATCTAAAGTTGATCCCATTAAAGATGGGATCAATCCAGGCCTTGGTGTTTCCAAAGGGTGTGTGGCTTGTCTAGAGATGTCCCCAGTGTCATCCCATACCCATTGGGTTATTGGGAAGAGGGATGACCTTAGCTAATCACTTTTACAACCTTATTTTTCCACTGAGCCTTTGCTTTGCCTGCTGCTATTTCTGCCAGATGGAGAATTTGGATGTTTCTTTCTCTAGTCCCTCTTAATCTCCCACTACCACATGGTGGAGTCTGCTGGAGATGGGACAGTATCCTGGTGTAGCATGGTTAATCTGTTCTTCCTCCAGCATCAGCTGCAATTCAAAATGGGCAGTCAGTTCCCAGAGAAATTAAACAGAAAGCTCCCCATTAATGCTATTTGTCAGAAGTCCTTAATATCATACTTGCCTTTTAGCCTTACTCATCAACATCCAGAGGGAAAAAAAAGCCCCACCAAAACCAAGAAACCTTCTGATTAAATCAGATTTGACAGAACTTTCCTCAAGAACAATGGCTTTAAAACCAGCTAGAAAATGCTTCTAAAAATAGACCAAATTGATCTGTCGCCTTTGAAAAAAAAAATCAATCTTAAGTTGAAAGAAAAAAAAAATTATTATTCCCCTTCTACCTTCTCATAATTATTTTTGAAGTCTGGGTTTCACCAAGAAAGCCATTTCAGTCAGTTCTTTTAAAATGGGTTAGAGAGTTCCTCCATTCTTTTGTCTTCTTTTTTTTTCCTTGGTGTGGCAGCATGGTACACAACAGCTTTCATGTCTGTACTGAAATAAAGAACGTAAATCTAAGTTCCAAGACCAAGAAAATGTCATGAGGAAGAACCTGAAATTAAGTACATACCTACTGCTGCCAAACAGATTATTTGAGTTGCTTTCATTTACTTACATATTCATTTATTTTTGAATCTCTCACTGGCTAAACAAAATCAAATTGTGTAAGATATGTAAAGAAAATTCAATTAACAATCACTTCTCTGTGAATCTCAGTAAGCTCAAGGTAGATATATATATCACTGCAAGTCCAAAATACCCTCGGGGGGGGGGGGGGGGGGGGGGGGGAGTGA
>NW_008794456.1:3787066-3809897 GCF_000699145.1 Aptenodytes forsteri | reverse complement strand
GATATATATATATATATATATATTTTGCACACCCAAACATTAGATCTAACGTTCACCCAAGTCTATGGAAAGATGGTTGTTGATTGTAATAGGCTTTGAATAAGATATGTAGTTGCAAGCTAAATGTACCTGCCATCTCCCAAAACAGACGAATGATGGTGAGAGAAGAGAGGTTCCTCAGTCCTCAGAGGCAAGCTCACAGGACCATACAAATACTTATCTGCAAAGCTTTTGGAGGAAACACTGACACACACTGGTAGACTATTGCTAGAATCTTATTATAGTGTCCCAGCTCGTTAGTTGCTCAGAAAAGGAACTAATAATCACTTGGCACCAAAGATCCTTGATGCCTGGCTTCATGCTCATGAGTAACATGGCTTAGTCATGCTCTCAAGCTCAGTGTTAGTGGCTGGCTTGGGGATCTTTCTAAACTGAAGCCTTGATGAAGCATTGCAAACTGGATTGCAAGCTGGACCAGGTCGCTCACTCATTTTGTCTTGTAGCTTTGAGAACAGTCAGTCTATCTGTTTCACAGGAAACTGCATGAGAAAAATTCAGGATAAACTTTTTCATGAGAAAATCACAGAATAGACTATCTCCTGAGAAAGCCTTTTCCTAGCCACAGTATATGGAAGTTGCTTTAAATCCTGAGTCATTCAGGTGATATTCTTTTGCTGGTATAGCTCTAATTATTTGTTACCTGACTCATTCAACCAAATGAATCTCTCTGCAGTTTAAGATACACTTTTTTCAATGTTTGTTTACCTTATTTGACAGCCTATGTAATGAGCCTTACCTGACTCATTCAACCAAATGAATCGCTCTGCAGTTTAAGAAACACTTTTTTCAATGTTTGTTTACATTATTTGCAAGCCTATGTAATGAGCTCTCTATTATTTCACAATATAATTATTACATTAATCACCAGGTGAATACATTAATCATTGAATGATTGCATGACAGGGAAGCCTTCCAGACAACACAGAACTATGATTTGTCTGTCTTCTGTGCTGTTACAAGTTCTCACAGTTTGGGTTAGGATTTCTTAGTTTTTAGAATCATTTTTATGGTATCCCTGATTCTTTTCCCCTTTCCTTTTTCCCAGTTCCTTTCCCCAGAGTATGCTGGAACACACATTAAACTCTCATCCCTAGGAGCTTTTGTCTGTGTCCCAGGATAATGACAGAACACCGAATAAATCTTGGTTTTAAATAATTCTGATTAGCAGGTGGAATTTATAGAGAGATGCAAACTACTGTATGTTTATTCATCAGTATCCTTAATTTGTTCTTAACATGCACGATATTTTTTGCTTGTGAACATTTCATTACATTAGCCTCTTCCCATGTCACTCTGAATGTATGCAAATACTGTTTCTTGGACACTGTTGTAAAAGTGACAGCTTACACTCTGCAATGTCCTTTTAAATTTATTGCTTGTTTAACAGGAATGGATTTGTCCTGTGAGTAGAAAAAACTAGGAGGAGGGATAAGGATTTTAAGGTGGTTTTAGTATTGGCTGATGTGACAAACCCACACCTGTAATTACCTCTAGTATACAGCTCCTCCTCTGGTATGGTCAACTCCTGGAAAAATTCGAGTGTAAAATCATACATGATTTGATGAACACAAGTTCAAGCCTCTTGTTGAGCCGCAGTCTGAAGAATTATGTATGCAGAAGACTTACAGAAAAGGCAATATCTTCAGCAACTGGTAAATGGACAGTGATCTTGGCTCAAGCTGTCCCCGTCTGCGTGCCTTCAGAGGAGCTGCTTCACCTCGCTGTGCCGCTTTCCCTTCCTGCAACGCATCTATGTGGCAGTGGGAAAGTCCTGGCCTCCCTGGGGACATTGGGTGGGTCTGATACAGAAACAAGACTAAATTTCTTATGAGGGTCAACATTTGGTGGAACTATGGAAACCATGTTGTAGAAAGCAGAAAATTGAAATGACACTTCTAGCATTTGTGTGTGTGTGTACGTGTGTATTTTCCCATTCTTTTGATTTATCTACATCTTCCCAGGCTATTATTTAAGATGATGAGCATGTTGACCCTAGCAATATAAATAAAGGGATAATGGAAGAAATCTGCTGCAGAATAGGTCTATTTCTTTGAGATAACTCTTGACAGTTGCATCCTCTGACTAAAAACCAAAACTGCTTGGTCATTAAGAGTGAACAAGTGTGAATTGATGGATTCAGAGCACACATGAATTTTGATTTCTAGATGCAACCAGCCAGTCCTTTATGTTCTTGACAGGACTTTAAAATGCAAATGCTGAAACAAGCTGAGAGCAGTTCACATTGATCAGTAGTATCAAAGGAAATGTTTAGTAACCTTAACACGGTAATCTTATCTCCTTATGCTTAATTTCTAAGAACTCTTCAGGTAACAGTCTTTCAGGCAGTGATATTATTAGTCTTCAACTTGCAGACGAACAAAAAAAAACCCCACAAACTTTAAATGCGAAAGACCTCAAACACTTCGGATATTATCAATGTGGATAATAGTTCAAACACACAAATATAATTGGAAATGTAACCATCACCAAAAAAAAAAAAATCACAAAAAACTTTATGTATGGGTAAGACTGTTGAAATCTTTGAAAAGCTTGCATCTAGACACAATTTTTGGGGAATTCTGTGATTAAAAGAAAAGTAATGGACTTCATGACTCTTGCCAGGCATAAATGTCTAAAATCTTAAGGCTGGGAGAGATTTCACTCTACATGGGATTTGCCATTCTGCACCAGGGTGTCATTATTGACTCATGTCCAACATAGCGTGGGGCTTGTCCAGCAGCTTATTCCAGTTTCATCTGGTTGCTACCCTTTAGTTCATATTACTTTGCTCGCCTATAATGTTTTCAGTCCCACGCTTCAGCCAAGGGCACAAATGATCACCACATTCCTATGAGCTCTCAGGAGAGCAGTGGTCTGCCCTCGTTGTTACTTTCAGAGTGAAAATAAAGCATAAAAGGGAAATGGCAGAATATGAGTCTTGGCGTTAGTTTCTGGAAAGAGATGTTTGAGAGATTTTTGTTTTCTCACTTTCATCAGAAGAATGTCCAAATCAAAATGACTACCCTATCTTCTTTGTTAATTCATATCTCTTTTTTTTTTTGATCATTGGCTGTAACTGGCCGGCATCTTCACATTGTAACATGTTCACTGCAAAACCACCAAAGTCTGGTCTCGCCATGTCTACGCAGATATTCTCTAAGAATCAATTTTATCTGGCATTATACGAACGTTAAGGACATTTCCCTCTGGGGAAGGAAAAAGAGGAAAGTGGAAGACAACTGTGGACTTACTATTCCAGCGTACTAAAAATTCATATTAAACTTCATGCATTATTGAGATTTTAATACAATTTCCTTTAAAAAAATAACTCACTTTTTTCACTGAGGCTGTGTTTCGTAATAACAATGTTCAGAGATTATAATTCCTTCTTTGACCGGAAAAAAAAGTTCATCAAATATTCCATATAAATTTTTATGAACCAAATATTTAATTGTGTGTATATAGTCTTGTAATTGCAAAGTAATGATGTAGTTCAATATAAATTTCCTCCACTCTAATATTTAAGTGCAATTTAAAAGAAAAAAAAAAAAGTTCATGCAATGCTTATGATGAATATTTGAAACATAAATAGCATTTTAACCAGATGTGTTTTCTTGCCAGCTCTAGTAAACATGTTGTCTCAGGTAATATTTTAAACTGATTTAAATTAATACAACATGCCCAGTTTGGACTTTGAAGTATTAAATGAACCAGAAAACTTTATGGGAAGTTAACTTTACAGAAGGAATACAGGGAGACATGAAGATATTTTGTATTGATTAATATCTCCTCTAACTCCACACATCTGAAAGTGATTTTTTCTGCTATTTTGTTGACATAACAGACTGCAGTTCTGCCACTGAATCACAGATACAGTAAGAGATGGTTTCACAAAAACCCTCTAGTCATTCTGTGAAATAAATATTACAGAGTTATTCTTTGTGTGAAAGATTTAGTGGAAAACTAATTTCCCTGTGGAGAATAAAGCAGAAGTTGCATTGAGAAAAATGAAAAAGGAACCAAGACAACCCCCACAAAATGTCAGAAACAAGACTTAAAATAAAAATCAAAGCATGTAAACCACACTTCAAACTAACTAATCAAAAAGATTGCATAATTGGCTCCTGAGTTAGAGTATTGATTCTCATGCAGTGCCTGCTGCATGGATAATAAAGACAGGTTTGCAACAGTGAAAAGCCAAGCAAGCTGCCTAGGTATTACAGTGTAATCCCAGGGAATATCCTCTGGGTTAAATTTGTAAAGTATAAAAGCTTCTCTTTGGTATGTTGAGAAAAATGCGAGCAAGGAGATGAAAACAATACAAATTACTATGTCAACTTATGATGAATACAATTCAAGCAAAAAGAGAACATTTGTAGTTCCTACTTACAAAAGATCACATTAGATTTCCACGTCTTTGCTTTAACTAATATTGGAACTGCTGATCATTGCAAAAACAGACAAAACAAGCAAACAGACAAAACCCACTCTTGAATAATGGACACTTCATTCTTTCCCTCTGTCCCACTTCTTTTGGTTCTTATGCAAGAGTTTTCTTTTTCAGACGGGCACCGAAGCTCAGGTCTGGGTGTAAGTGGAATCAATATGGCATAAACACCTGATTAAACAGAAGTGCAGACTTAAGTGTTTTGCTGAATCAGCATGTGGGTTTATTTTACCTACCGTTTGTGGGATCAACCTCACTGTAACAATTTAAAATTTAGGAAAGGCAGTTTCCTTAGGCTGAAATGATAGATAATGGATAGAGAAAGGCACCTGCGTGATATTCTGAAACATATGTTGGTATTGCCATCTAGAGAGCTTTGGTATTATTAGGGGATTTCATATAAATAAATACTGACAGTACAGTGCAGTGTTGTGGCTATTTTGTCTACACTAACTGTTCTCCAGATTTTCAGAAAATGCTATTTTGTTTCTGTTTGTAAAACCAGTTATTTTTCTCTTACATAACTTTAGTCCAATTTTTTCTGACTTGGTACTCGCAAGCTCCATTTAATTTCATTTTTTTCTTTGATAGATAAGATTTTCCATTTATCATTTCTGGGAAACAGGTACAGCTTGTAGGGGAGAGAACAAGACACACAGATTGCCCAGTTTTGCAGTCTTCTTATAATTTGTTATGCTCTGCCAGTATGTAAAGAAATGATGCAGGAAAATGCCAAGCACCTTCATTATTTTTTATTTGTAATGACTTTTAGGAACCTGTCACATTAACGTGTGAGCATATAACAACGGTTCAAACCAGCAGTTAAATTAAACCAGGAAATATAGACCTGGGCTTCTGTTCAGTGAAACTTTTGGGATGCCAGTTCTGTTTTTCAAAACTCCAGCTCCAACCAGGGCGAGGTCAAATGCATGCAACTTTCAAAATGTGCAGACATGAAGTATTAACTGGTCCCCAGAACCATGATTATAAAGACAAGAAATATTAACTAGTCCCCAGAAGCATGATTATGAATCCCAGCTGTAGCTGTAGCCCAACAGATGATGCAGCTCCCTCGAGTCTGTAGGAGTGGGAGTACCCAAGGAGGCAGGGAAATGTTCACCTTCAAAATCTGCTTTGGAGGATTTACTTTCAGACTTACTTCTTTAAGTTCTTTTTTTGGCTCTCATGTCAGGTCAGCTCAATGTAAGCTAGTACAGGAAGGAGTGCTACCACTGAATAATATTTTAAGCATGCTTCCCACCTCTTGCACCAATTTTGCCATAAAACCTGCAAAGGTTAAAACAATACCATGGCCCTTTACAGGCCAAATCTGTCCAAGATAAATCCTCAATAAAGACAAAAGGTATTTCCTAGTTTAAAAGACATAGAGCAACCAAACCCCTACCCTCCAAATCTGATTTTTTTCTTTCTTTCTTTCTTTCCTCTCAATTCCCAATGCCTGAATACTTTATTCTTCCCCGAACTCTAACATCTTTTATCTTTTTCTTAGACTGATGGAAGTTCTGTACATTTTTATTGCCTCTAAATCTAGTTCCTGTAATCACAGCCAGCTCTGAGTAAAACCGGACTGCTCTGTTTTGCATCTGTAAAGCAGGTTTCCACTTTCCGCAATTGTGATGTGTAAGCCATGATAGGCGTCATGCCCACTCGAAGGCTCAGCACTTTAATATTAGAGTTCCATCAAATTATGGATTGAATGTCATCCAGTACTGGAGTTTAATCACCGTCCATTTCCTATTATTTGGGGAGAGATATAAAACAGTTGCATTGGCTCTTCTGTTCGGTTCAGTGAGAGTTTTACAGAAGAGCAAAATAGGTCTGGTAGGAACATCAGGGTTTCATATTTGGTCTCACTGGTAGTTCAGATTAGATGACCTTAGTCTAAGAATGGCATGCCAAGCTACACTGAAATGCCTTGAAAAACGTATGGTATATGCAACTAAGACACTGTACAGTTCTTATTACATTATCTAAGCACTTCACAACTTCTATGCATGTATCCTGCTGAGACCATAAACCCTTTAGACTATGTTTCTGTTGGCTGAATAACCCCCAGCACGGTGAGGCCCTTCTCCCTGGACGACATTGCAAAGGGGAAACTGTGCTTCATAGGAAATAGTATTGCAGTAATGCTCCCATTTCATAGGGAGGAACTAAGACACCAAAATCAACATGAGTGCTCAACCTTGCTTACGCACTTTGGAAAATAACGGTAGAAATGCCTAGCACAGAATCACACAAAATGTGTGTGATAGACTAGATAAGAAGCCAAATGCCCCAAATTTTTTCTGCGTCCCTGGCTACTGGGTACTTCTCTTGTCGCCTTCTGAGCTTCCCAGGTTGCAGCCAGTGGGCTACTTTCAATTATTCCCCTTGAATTTTGTTTATTTTAGAAGTTATTTTAAAGGTGTCTATATTTAATATTGTTAGGCGCTCATTTTCAATATGCATATGTATTCAAATTTATTCATACTCCCCCACCTTTCAGTGTAGTGACTGTCAGCTGTGTCTGTAAAACCTGCCAATTATCGTAACTTACAGAACAATAACAACCTAATTGATAGGCAAAGTAAATGGAGGAGCAATGAGGAGATCATCAATGCTGGCAAGCTAGTCAACAACACACAAAGCAGTCATCAGGTATTCTGCTACATAAAGGAGTTCAAAGCAGCTGATAGAAATTAGTAGTAAAATGTACAGAGAAGGATGTCTGTGATCCTACCTGCTTCACTAAGGTTTGGGCAGAGTGGAGAACTTAAAATTATACAGGATTTTAGAGCCTAATTCACTTGTACTTGAACTGTCCTAAGTTTTATGAAGGAGGACCTTATAGAGAAGGTTCTCTCGCAAAAGTTTGCTTGAGCTGTGTAGCTCCATATTGCCTTCAAGGGCAGGCAGTGTCCAAACAAAGCAGCGTAGTCCTTAGTCTTGGTATAAATCTGTATCTTTTAAATGTTTCAATGTTTTCAGTCTCATTTCTGCATTTCTATGTAGTGGAACATGTGTACCCAAATACTCCAAGTATGGAAATACTTATCTTACTCTTACAAAAGGTGTGACATAAATAAAAAGGTAGTTCCCAAAAATGGGCTCAGATGGAATACTCCAAGTATGGAAATACTTATCTTACTCTTACAAAAGGTGTGACATAAATAAAAAGGTAGTTCCCAAAAATGGGCCTCAGATGGCAGATCAAATCTTTTCTTGCCTTCTGGGTGGTGGGCAATTGGTTTCTACTTTCAATAGCATCTGCCTCCTACATTCTTGCTATGCTGATGGGTTGATTTCATGGGCTGCAAGAAGGAGATAAAGTCCTGGACAAAAGATTTATGGGACCTTTGTGTCACAGGTAATTTCTAAAATCTGGGACAAATAGCATCCTCAAGACTTTTTTTGGGATGCTAGAGCAGAGGTTTAGGTTGTGGACCTGTATCAATTTGTCTGGGATATCCAGATAGTGTTTCATGTTGCCAAGTGATACTGTTATATACATGCTGTCATCTTGTTTTATTTCAATTACAGTTTAAAAAAAAAAAACAACACCTATGAGGAAGATTTTAGGACAGTAAAAAATTGCTTTGCTGGGTTATTTACACAAGGTTCTGGGAGCTGATATTTCTCATAGGAGGCTGTGCCTATCTTTCCCCCATGATGAGCTCTATTCCACAACATAAATAACTATATAAATAAAGGAAGTCACACTTGCAATATACCCAGACACTGCATCATTGATTTCAGGATGAGCTGTCCTGCCAATTCCCCGCTATAAGGTAGTGCTAAGTGTCAGGAGAACATGATGATTTTAACAACCGTACAGAGTTTTCTACAATAAAAAGAACATGAGTGCCTATTTATTTTGAGCCAAAAGGAAAAAAAAGTAAAAGAGAAGGTGGCAGAAATCAAAGCATCCTAGAAGGTCATGGGTATGAATCCTTAATGGTACTCAGATACTTGTTTTGCTGTCTTAGTTGCTGCAGTCCATTACAGGGTAAGCATCGCTTTAGTTGTATCTGCAGTACAATCTCGTGGACTCCTCTGTACTGGAAGATGTTATGTGTCCAGCTGCGGCACGTGGAGATTTACCTAAGCACTGCCTTACACCTACATTTTTTTTTCCCCCAGAGCTTTACCCCAAACTACAACCAGATTATTGAGCTGGAAAGGCATTCTTGCAGCTAAACCTATGGGCAGCTCTCCCAGCAGCAGACCTAAAGCACAACATTGTTGTGCGTAAGGCTACTCCCAACCTTGAGAAAAATAAATATATCCACACAGAAGCAAGAAGAGAAAAATACTGATAATGACAGGGAAGCAAGAGAGACAGCCACCTCCTAAGTGGCTACACTGAATTACATAAAATCAACATTATAGAAAACACCTTGGAGAGAGAGAATAAAAACACGATGTCTTTCAAAAGTTATTAGCAGTCTCTGAAAGGCTATAAACTTGATTGCTTTCTAATGATCTTGTCCAGTTATAAAACGAGGTAAAAATGACAAAGAGGAGAAGTTCAACAGGAAAAGCTCTTAGTTTGTGAATAGAAAACATGGATACTATATAGAAATTTACAGGCTGAAATGACAATTTTGGTAGCTATTTGATGTACTCAATAGATATGGAATAAGACTAATAATTCTGAAATTAATAATAATAGCAATAATAATAACCGCCTAGCTCTTATATATCCCTTTTCATCAGAAAATCACTAAGCACTTTACAAAGGAGGTCAACACCATTATCGCTATTTTAGTTTCTAAAAAACACCTGAAAGAGGATTTTAAGCAGAAATCCCTCAGTAAACCTGCTCTTGGAATTTTCTCATGATGCTTTCCTCTTTTGCCCATCAACAGTATTTGCAAGTCTAAGCAGCCTGGCAAAATTGTACCAGGTGCTTTTTTTTCCCCTTTTTAATATGCGAATGACATTTCTTTTCCTTTACAGTGACTCATCAGAGCAAAAACAGGAAAAACAACTTTGGTGTCTGCTCTTACACACTTCCAGAGTAAGACAACAAGGTTGCTTTAAGATTTTCCTTGGAGACTTTTTCCTTCCAAGTAATATAGAGTGGCACCGTGTTCTCCATCCTGAAGTGTATCCCGATAACTCAGGATCATTCCTTGACCTTATAACAGCCTTCATTTACCTAGAAACAATCTCGAATGTGATCATCCTAAGACAATGGTGCCTGTAATTCAAAAAATGAAACCACGATGAAATCCAATTTATTCCCTCCATCATTAGCTGTGGTCATTGGGATATTTTTAACCAACTAAAAAATAGTTTCTTCATTACAATGTAATTGGCTACATTTACAGTGTTTGCAAAAATGTATTTTATGAGTGTCTTGAAGTGCACATCAGCAGCGCTCCGTCTTTTTAAGTGCTATGTTAAGCTATGCAAGAAAAAGACTTAAAGAATTTGCTTGATGAGTGGAGCAATCGCTCTGGTTTTGTTCAACAACACTAGGAAGAAAAAAAATCGACACAACCCCAAACAAACAAACAAACAAACAAACCCACAAAAAACCACCCTCTGGCTGACTTTTTGTCTCATTTATTGGTAACATGGTAAATGGTTGCTCTGAACACCTGATTGCTCGGAAGCTTGGAAGGCTGGAGGAGGAATTGCTCTGTACATGCCCTATGTAACATTTACCTCCTGCAACTCCCTTTATGCACCACGTTCAGAGGTAGGATGTTATACTGCGTGGTCCTTTGGTCTGATCTAGGATGGAGATTCCTATATGCTTTTGGGTAGAGTGAGGAGAAACACTAGGACTGAAGAATTCTTTTTATTCTCTGTGTTCAGACAATAATTTCGGTCAAAACCACTGAACTGTGAAATTGTATCTATGTCTACATAAAGAGAAGTGCATTATGCCACATTTGGTTCAATTTCCTACTGTTCAACCAAACTTCAGATCAAAGAGGAATAACCCACATTTCCAACGTGCTTTAAATTATGAGGAAGAGCTAGTATTCCACAACTTAAAAACCCACCAGACTAAACCATTATGAATCTAATTTTGACCATGACTGCCCTAGCCTCAGTGAAATTAGACCTCTCTGTGACTTTAAAAACAGAATATTTTGGAGTACCTGAAAAAGATTGCAGGAGAGATTTGGGAACCAAAACACTTTTTTGGAGAACAGAAAATAACATTTATTGTGTATTTTCCAAATTTTCTCCACGTTATAACATCACACAGTTATGATCTGAAATTTGACATTAAGTTTTCATCTCATGGGCATGAGAAAACTTACTGGGTCTCTGTGCCCAGATTTCTCTACACATCAGTGTGTATGTGTCTGCAAACACAGATGCACATGGTTGCTTTTAAAGGTTTCAGGTTAAATTTGAAACCCTGAGAGTACTTGAAATTTGAAACTTAATTTAGCAGTTTACAAACTTTGTTGTTTGTTTTTTAAGACTCTTCCAACTTTTGAGTGTTTCTCACTCAAGAAAGTGGAAAAGGCAGATAGAAACCGCTTCATTGCATTATTGCTACTTCTTAAATCTCATATCTGTAACATAAGACAAGGTTGTACTTGTAAAAAAAAAAGATAATCCCTGGGGAAAAAAGAGACAATAGGACCTGAAACATTATATGCCATAAAATTTTGGATATTTTGAACTCAGTTTAGCCACCATCTCCCTTCCCTGCAACACCACACGTGCTTCAAGATATCCTGAGATGCCTCTGCTTGTCTCAGCTTTCACACCAGGTCCAAACTCCATTGCTTTGCTTGTCCATTGAAAGCAGAGTGTGGAAGAGGGCTCTGAGCAGATAGACCCACTACAGCACAAATAAAAAGTCCCTGGCAGAGATCAGACCCCCATTTCCCTGCCGTTCGCTGCAGAGGGTGCTGTCTGCCCACATTCCTGTTCCTCGGGAAACAGGTGGGGAAAAAAAGGGGTTGTGAACTATTTAAAAGTTGAAAAGTCAGGTCACAGTATGTTATCAAAATGTACTAAACGTTTGCACAGTTAAAGACATAAAATTACATTTCAGAGTCATGACAAAGTAAGCCACAGTGGAGCAAAGCTGCAGTCATAGCCTGATCGGTAATCTGAAGAGCACAAGGCAGTCAGCCCTGATTTATAGTGGAAACAAATGAGGCTTCCCTCCCTGTCTTTAATGAAGTTTAAATCTTTCTGAAGTCATCCATTTAGGCAACAGCACAACAACTCTTTCCTGGAAAAATCACAACATTTTGGAAATCTGTTTTCATATTGAGTTTTCACTCCCACTTTGGAAACCAGTTGAAACATCAGAATTCTGTTATGAAACAAGAAATCCTGAAAAGATATTTTCTCAGTGTACCTGCAAGGTTTGGATTCAATAAGAGTGGGGTTTCATTCAGAAAGTGGCACCCAGCACTCAAAGGAAGTCAGTCAGTCACGTCCTTTGCGTGTTTGTGGGGATGTCAGGGAAGGTCTTGCTTTCAGAATAAATCACTCATCTGGTAGCACCAGAAATCGGGATTTTGGTCCCTGTATCCAGAAGTGTTTATGTGCTGTGTTTTGTTTAATCTATAACAGTCTTTTTTAAAATACAAAATGATGATCTTTGGTATGCACAGAATATGTCAGATTTTCTCTTACTGACTCCCTCCAGGTCTCATGTTTTTCAAATTTCCAGCTGTGAAACAGGCTGCTACACCAGCAGAGGTGAACAGTGACCACCCTTCACAAAACTCACCCTCTGGTGGGAAGTGAATGTTCTTGAGTTAGAGTGAAAGACCAAAAGGCCAGATGTCCCATGCCCTTGGTATGTCCATGGGCCACTGTACAATTATGCACAAAAGGTGGAAGTGACACCATCACTAGGACACAAAAAGGAACCGACTTTGTTTCTTCAGGTGGTACCTCAGGAGGCTGTGTTGGCTGGATGTTGGCTAGAGGGAATTGTCTAGCATTTTCTAATGGTTTCCCCTACAGGCACCAGAGAGAGAGCATAGACCTCCCTTCAGAGGTCATCCATGGTGCTACATCCTTCTTCTTTGACTTGGTAGGAAAAGCATGAGGAACATCTCTAGAGAGGAGGGTGGAAGGCGGCTCATACCTAGTGATGGGCTTCCACAAAAAGTCAGCATGGGCTTTTGTGATCTTACAGTCTCAAGTACCCACATCAAGTATGGAAATAAGAGTCTTATATGGAAACTGAATCTTGGAAAATCTGGTAAGGTGGACATTACTCCTTCCCAGAGAAAACACTCTGAGAAGACTTTTCATTGGTTGTTTTTCCTTTTTAATTAGTTTTACCACTTTTATTTTTCAAGTTACAGGTAGACACCTTAAAATCTTTGGCCATTTGTAGATCTGTTGGTATGCTTTGGCACTTAACTACATTTACATATCAGGTCCTTTGTGAACACTCAGCATAGCCAGTAGATCCTTACACTGACTTTGAGTCTGACTATTGCCTGTCCAGGAGCAGAGGGGATAAATAAATATGAGCTCCTGAAATACAAAATATCATCAAGAAAGTCTGACCCACATCATCAGGAGATCCTTTTGGCTAGCAGTTAGAAGAAAGATGTAACACGAGAATAAAGTGGTTGTACATAACACAGCAGCAGGTAATGTGCTACAAAGAACAAAAGCAAACCAGCAGCACCTGTGGCTCTAAAAGAGAATGACCACACTAGTGTTATCCATGGAGAACCAAGTTAACAATAACACCATGTCTTGCCATGTCAGATTTGGTGACTTTGAACTAGCAGCTGAAGTCTAGAGGTGCATAGGATGGAGTAGTGTGGCAGCCTTTGGAGTCTTTTTGAGAAGCAAAGAAGAAAAAGCTAAATGGAATGCAGGAGATGGGAGCATGCTGGAAACGACAACTCCATCTCAATCCTCCTCTGGATCAGAAATAGGCAGAAGGATCATGGAGACAACAGGAGGGATTTCAACACAGAGACAGGGAACAGCTGATTCCTGGGAGGACAGGAGCTGCACCTTCATGAGTAACCAATGAGCGTGGCTGTTATATGTGACATGGAAACTTTTGCACAATTTGTCATGCTGAACTTCTCCAAGTGAGCAGAGCTGAAATGGACTCTTTTTATCTGACCAAACCAGTCACTGGGGTTCAGCAAACATTCCCGTGCTTTGCGTAACAGACATCTATTCACTCTGTTTTTTTCATATTCATGTTGTCAGAGGAAGATGTGTTAGCATGAAATGTCGTGTCTTAATCTGGAAAATATGGGGCTGGGAGAATTTTATGAATGAGGTCCTTTCCTGCCATTTGATAACAGTTACGCAGGTGGAATCATGGCGTAATTGTTCTCCATCACTAAGATACATAATCTTTACTGAAAATTCAGATTCTTTGTTCCCAAGTATGCAGCATTTCAAAGCTCCATCCTGTTGCCAAGGTTAAGTGCTGTTGAAGTGGTGGTTTCCCTTTGTGAGAGGAGGGCAGTGAACACAACGAGGGAGGGCAAGATTTAAAACTGAGAACAACCTTAACAATTACGACAGCTAAAATAAGGACAGGAAGGAAAATGAGTAATTCTGACTGTTGTTATCCCTGGTCTTTGAGTCTTTTCTTAGGAAATCCTTGGATTCTGCCTGCATGAACCTAAGGACAGAAAAGATCGAGGCTTGACTGAGAAAAAAATTAACTCCTTGAGTACAGTATTAAAGTCAGTTACCTACTCACCTTCCATATAAGAAATTTGCCTTCACTGCTTAAGCAAAGCCCATGAATCTTGAGTTGAATCAGGTGAGGAATCTCTTGCCTCTATACCAATTAATTTTTCATTGCATTAGGCTAATAAAAATGAAATCACAAAGATTTGGAACCCTCACCAGTTCTAATGAATAGAAGTTATATATCTGATGATCAGTACCAGTACATTGAATTGTTTAACAGCCTTTCCTCAATTGAATATAGGTATAAATGAAATTAAATAAATTAATCTTTAAAAAATGTAAATGAAAAACCTCACAAAAGTCCACAGTTTTATTCATTACATACAATAGATATTCCTCATGCAAAGCCAGCAAATGACATCTTGGGGATTTGCCTTTCCAAATCCTTGCTAGCAGGAAGTTATTGAGCTCAGTTAGGGATTTTGCCTCAGCAAAATTTCCAGATTTGAGTCAGGATCAGTCCCAGAAAACCAGTCAAGCAAAATGATGGTAAACAAGTCATCATCATGACACTCTGAATGCAGTGCTGCCGGCTCTTCTTAACAGTGCATGTGCTGATATTGTGTCTCCTGAAAAGGACATCATTACATTCTTTTAGTTAACTTTTTGTATACAATTCATTATTTGGACTATCAATAAGCATTCATTCTAGAAATCTATTTTATTTTTCTTTTTGCAAAGGCCACCCTCTTCTCTTTCCTGTGTATAGATGATCTGTGTATGACTGAATCATCTTTATAGCCAAGAACATTACTGGTGAAGACACTGTGTAGTGGAATCAGTTGGATGCAGTGTGTGTGAACAGAGTGTGTTTAAACTGGTCAGAGAAAAACACTAAAACCTTCAAGGCCCATAGAAGAACAGACCGGCTAATTAATGGCTGTCAGAAGATAGCAGGATGCCCCAGACTGTTAGGCAGAACCTTGTTCTCCAGCAGCATATCTGTGATTTATGCAAGTCCTTTGCCTAAGGAAACATTCACATTCTCTCAGTATCACACTGTTCCTTACCAGCTTGCCATGACAAGAAAACGGACAGAACCTGCACTGAATACATTTACACCTTTGAAACATTAGGGTTTTACCGCATTTGGAGATACCTCTCATAAACCAAGGGCCAAAGGGAACTTTTCTGAATATGTAAAGCTGACACACATCAGACACGTCATAGACGGTCATCCCATTGCCTGCTGAGCAGCACGTCTAAGCATCCCCTGAGAGATATGCCCCAGTTCAGCTAGACAAGCCATCTAAGAAGCAGCTGTGGTTGGGTAAACATAGACATGCAGAGCCATTAGAGATGCACCAGGATACCTCAGACATCAGCACGGGCAAGCAGGTGACTCACGCAGCCAGAAAAAATGCTCCAGGATGTCTTTGATTTGAAATTAAGCGTGTAAAAATGAGATAGAATTCAGGCAATACATTTTTTCGGTGTAAGCTGTTCCAAAGGCCAATTAAACTCAAATTTAAAGGACATATAATAGAACATTCAGTCAGCTAAACTCTTAGAAAGTGATAACTCCAGGGAAATTTTGAGAAGATGCAGTCGAAAGTGCAGTGATATTCTCAGCTTTGGAGAATTAAAAAAGAAAGTCATTAAATAACTGGTATTTTAGTGCCACTGCTTTTCACAAAATAACTTTTTCTAGACAATGTGCACTCCACAATAGGCATATAGTAACTTGTCTTCCATATCACAGACTTCAACTATCTTTAACTTTAGCCTAACTAATTTCATTAGTATTTAATACTTATTGATATGCCAATAATAACAACTCTAGTACACTCTTTTTTCTTTTTCCATTTTTTTTCTTTCTGTGGAGGACAGAAATATTCTCCACTGAATCAGTAGCAAAAACCCTCCCTTTGCCTTTCAGACCAACAAGACTCACCGATCTTAACTTATCAACAAGGACTTATTTATAGCAGTGCTTAAGTCATCAAACATCATTAAGATGAGTTCACATTAAGAACACAGTGAGTGTGGCAGAGTGCTATAATTTTGATGTCATGTTTCGTGTAAAGAACTTCTATGCAAATAGGCAATACAATGAAATATTGCCTTTCCAGCCTCATATTTGCACAATTAATTATAAAATTCAAGGTGACAAGATCCTGGAAGACTTTTCTGGCTGCTGGCTCATGCATCAAGATTCAACCATATTGAACTTGATCTTTAGCAAGTGTAAAGAAAGTAAGTGAAATACATGTTGAGACTGTCAGACATGCAATAGTTATTGGAGATATTAAGCTACATTTTTAATTTTGAAATACGCTAACAATTGGGAAAAGGGAAAATCCATATTTAACATTTCAGCATTTGTGCAAAGATTACTGAATCACAGAGCACAGATACAGGATGAAATGGAAACAGCAAAGCTCCTTTGACCTCTTCACTCACTGCACTAACAATAATTAGCTTACTTATGAAACTAAGGGGACAACAGCATTTATAGATGTTATTAACTGGGTCACCCCCCCACATCACTTTATACCATTATGAATTCCTTTATAGCTGGCTCATGCATCAAGATTCAACCATATTGAACTTGATCTTTAGCAAGTGTAAAGAAAGTAAGTGAAATACATGTTGAGACTGTCAGACATGCAATAGTTATTGGAGATATTAAGCTACATTTTTAATTTTGAAATACGCTAACAATTGGGAAAAGGGAAAATCCATATTTAACATTTCAGCATTTGTGCAAAGATTACTGAATCACAGAGCACAGATACAGGATGAAATGGAAACAGCAAAGCTCCTTTGACCTCTTCACTCACTGCACTAACAATAATTAGCTTACTTATGAAACTAAGGGGACAACAGCATTTATAGATGTTATTAACTGGGTGCCACCCCCCCATCACTTTATACCATTATGAATTCCTTTATACTGTCATGAAATGTATTTATTCATTACGGCATTACCAGTTGCTATTACCTTCACTTACGACTTTGAGCTGAGGTTCATATAAATAGCAAAGACCAACTGTAGACCCAAGGGTGAAAATTTTGGAGCTACAAGCCTGGGGAGCATGGCTGACCTTCAGGATAGATTATCATTGTTTCTCGATAACAAAGGCAAACATAATCCAAAAGTGCATCGGAGGAATTTTGTTAATATGAGATATTGCTGGATACTCACTACGAGGGTAGAAACTAGTGAATCCTCATACTTTCCCTGTCCTCCAATCCCGTGGCTTGTGATTCAGTATTAATTTTTTCAGTGCAGATATTTGATTATTTGTGTAATCTTCAGACCTGTTTTTGCACAGAACTGACCATAATCACATTCATTACTTGGTTTTCACGGCATTTCTGAAATACCGTAATAAGGTAGAAGATGAGTTTCTGAACTGCTGCACTGTCTGATCCAGATTCTTCTGGAATAAATGGAAATAGTCCCTTTGGTCTTTTCCTTGTTCTGGAGAATTGCATTAAGTTTCTCTCCCACCTTACAGATCTTTTTCTCATTTACTGCATCACTTCTCAAGTTCTCACAACACCTGACTGTGTTGTTTAAATATCTCCTTGTTAATGGTGTATAAATAGCTTTTAGTTTTACTTCCTGTCAGACTTAATTACAAACTTCATGCTTCCTTCACTACATGTGCCTTTGCTGATGTTTAACCAATCTTTTTTTCAGGGAAGAGTAGGGTTTGCACAAAAGCTCTGATTATGTTAGAGATAATTGCATCTCAATTTTTGGAAGATTATGCTGTTAGGCATGTATGCCTACGTGCTTACAGTCACTGCCACGATCTCCACAAACTGACAGCCAAAACAACATGAATGGGTAAATAACAGTAAATCACCAATAGTCTGATCCTCCAAGATGCAAAATGACCTTTTAATCCCTCCTTTTAACTTGTTGAACATATGGTCTAACATATGGTCTAATCAGTAGTTCTGAGTAGCTTATCAGTGATTTGTTGTATTTTGATGTATTCAGGAAGCAAATATCCTTTTTAAGCTAATTTCTTTCATTCTTGAACCAAATTCTGTCTTCTATTTCCTTTTAAAGAACTGCAGCGGCACTTCCAAGATCTTTGTCACTTTTTTCTTTCATTTATTTTACCTACATTTGTTTTATCCTAGGTTGCTACCTAACATTTTTTGTGCATTTGTGGTTGCTGTGCGTTCCTTTGCTGCTACTTCATCACAGACAGCATCCAGTTCTTCCATCTTACTGACGCAGGCAGTAAGTTGTTTCATGTGGAAGCATAGTAAACACAGAAAAAACTGCTTCACTTATTTTTTTTCCACCTTCTGGGGAGATTATTTGCACGTTTGGACACAGTTGCAAAAGGGCCAGTGACCTGTTTTGTGGAGTTTTTTGTTTGTTTTCTACTTTCTGTATGTCCTGTTTGTCTTCTGACCTTCACTCTGGAATATGCCTGTCAGTATGTATGGATTTGTTTTTTCCTTTTTCAGTCTTCCATATTATTTTTCGCTGTGTTGATGTCCTCCAGCACATTGGCACTGAGGATCCCACTGTGTCCCAAGTAATGAGCTGAGAAAGAGGTAATTAAACAGTGCTGCAGTGTTTTGGTGCTGCAGACTTCAACGAGGCTTCAGTAGTTAAAACTGACTTGCAGGGAAGGAAGGAGAAGTATGATCTGGTGACTATTTCTTTATTTTGTAAAATTAGCACATTCCAGAACACTCTAACGTGGAGTACAGTTTCTCTCAAAAAGAGAGTCATTACCACAGAATGATAAGGTGTATTTGCAGCACATGAATTTAGCTCGTTGCTTGAACATATTTAGGAGAACTATGATAGGATATATGTAATATTTACATATGTCTGGGTTTTTTTTTTCCTTTTGAAATGTTTAGCATTTTGCTGTCCCTACCTGCACAAGTATATTTCAAGAAATCTTCCAATTTCAGAGCTGCTTTATATGATTCTTATCTTATTCCAGAGGGACAATCGACTGGCTGGTGGTTTTGGGTTTTTTTCTTTTCTAATTTTTCTTGTAGAATGTAGAAATTTTACTTTATTGTGTAATATGAAAAGGAAGAACAAGGCAGTTCAAAACCAACCCTCTGTGGTTTCAGATTTTGAGATTTCATCTTCAGGCATATCGACCACGTTTGTGTTTAATATATTTCAGCCTTTTATTTTTTATCTTCTATAATTTGTTGTCACTGTGAGTTTAAAATCACCTGAATATAATTAAATATTCATTTAAATTAAGAAATTCAAGGAATTAAATACAACCATCCTCCCCCAACTATGAAAGAACAGTCTTTACCACACTACTTTAAAGAGTGGTCAGGGCAAAGTTTTCATTCAAACAGATTCAATGCTATAATGCTTAAACCACGACATCTGTGTTCTCTCTTTTCAACCTCACTTCTGTGGATTGAAGGGAACTGAAGTTAGCCTGGTAATAGCATACTCACCAGGATAAAATTTAACAGTAAAAAATGAAGGCTTTGAACTTACAGGGTCAATAGTGGTGACTTTTAATGCAATAGAGGAACTTTTTGGTTGGAAATGACTGAGAAGAAAGACCTGTGTACACTGACCGATCACAGGACAGCTGTGACGCTGACTTTTTCAGCCCTGTACTCATAGTGTTCTTCATGTCTTTGGGTTTTTCATTCATTCTTAAACCAGGAAAATGCATGATGTCAGTTAGTCATGCTCAGCATTAGACAGAGTTGAACAAGTTCTCACATTAGGCAGGAAATTAAAATATTTCAAACTTTGTTGAAGCAAAAGGTTTAAATATTTTTTAAGAGCTGTAGGACAAAATGTTCCGAGAAAACTTTCAGAAACATTTTTCCATTAAATAGTATTTTCCTGTACTGGAGCATTGTAACATACAGGAAAGATTCAGCCTCCGATAAGAAAGGAAGGGACTCAACTGTTCTTTTGTGCATTAAATGTCTTCAAATGGTCTAGGCTAAATTAACTTCACTCTAGGACACTTACAGAACTAAGAGACATTAGAAGTTATTTCTGACTGCTTATGGATGATGACTGAGCTTTCAAAGATGGTAAAAGCTGCCATAAACTGGAGAGAACCATCAATGCATGTAGAATAATATCTGTTTCTACAGGCAGTACCTCCCCCCCCGCCAAAAAAAAAAGAAGCACTAGAAAACAATTTTGGCAGAAAGCTACTTTTGTATTTGAGTAAACTAACATCCATAGTTGTTGTTGATGATGTGTCTCTTGCTGCAGCTCAGATGCAGTAGCAAACAACTAGTAAATAAGGTGTTTGATATTTAGTCTTTGCAGTACCTAATGAAGGTGACCCGCCATCTATGCTGCCTCAGTGCATCTGGTCCCCAGGGTCTCCCAAAGTGAATTGGGGCCTCTCAGAAGAAAGAAAAAAGAAAAAAAAACCCAAACACTGAAAGCTATAATGGCAAGTTTCAGCTATGCAGATGTTATGGCAGCAGCTACATACCCTGAATGGATTGGAATCCTTGCACGTACTTGGATATGAGATTTTTATCTGGTATTTCCTGCTAGAAATACACACTGTTGCTGTTGAGTCCCCTGATGAAAAGTGGGGATTTGCTCATAATCTTGTAAAACAGTTGGTACTGTCATGTTGCGGGAATGATGCAGATATTCAGAAAGAATAATACAGTTTCTTTTACTTGCCCGGGTATGTATTTGTTATTTTCATTTAGAAACTCAATTTGGACATCCACATACAGGCTTTTAAAAAAGTATTATTAAATCCTTTACTGCATGGACCACAATAATACAAAGTTATTTCACAAAATAGTTTCTTGCCCATATCAATAAAGATGGAGCATAGTCCAAATTTAAAAGCAGATATACTGCAGATCCATCTAACACTCACTTCAGCCAGAACTCTTTTAAAAGGCTATGATTCATCAACGTACAGAACAATTTCCATGTCTAAAGCTCTTTTCCATTGTATCTCTAAGTACCTCACAATCAGTGGAGAATTGTCATTTTCCAACCCACATTTATGTCATGAACTAAGTGACTAACCTATTCAAAGTGTTTAGTGTACAGCCTGGAAAACACAGAAAGATCCAGACAAAAGGAGAAAATTAGCATCCCGAGGAGTACGAAAAGCTCGTATAAAGCTGAAGATTCAAATAATCTCCATTCTAGTCTTCTGTAAAATACCCAAAGGTCCATGAGCAAGGATTTTCACTAAATTTGTGGTTGATGTTATATCCGATACTGAGTTTTCCCTAAACAGAAAGTTTTATCATGTTAGAAAACTTGGCTTTTAGTCTGTGTGAAACTTTGGAGGAGTCTTTGAAGCAATGTATGTGAAGGGATAGAAACAAATGGAAAACAAGATAAAATGCAAGCTGAATTTACCGTGGGTAGATAATGCCAGAATAACTTGATACCTTTCTCTGGAAACATAAGAGATTTTCCAGGAAAAGTATTACACGTTTAGTCTAGCTGAGTGTGGGTATAGCAACTGATGCAATGCCATGGAGACACTACTAGAACTCTGTGGTGAGAAGACACCAGGTAAAGGGAAGATGACAACAGACAGCAGGTAAAGAAGTCACTGGCAGAGTTCCCCAAGAGATAAGACTCAGGCCTCATCTCATTTCATGGTGTCTTTTATGAGTTAGCACAAAATGAGACTATGTTAATTCAATTTCCCAATGACATGAAGCTAGAGGACATGTTCTATTAACAGAAAAATCAGGACTTTATATCCTAAAAGCCACATGACCTTGAAGACTGGAATTAAAAGAACGCTCAGAGGAATTTAATAGGAGAAAATGTAAGATTGCATACTTGGTGACTGACCATAGGCATTTCTGTTGTGAGCTCTGGCTTTACCAGTTGGAAATGAGTGAGAAGAAGAACAGTGGTGTAGTGCAGCTGATAGCAGGGTGACCATGAAATGCTGGTGTGATGCCAGCAACGAGCAAGCTGAATGAAATAGCCAAAAACTATTTCCAGTAGAGTCAAGAAAAAATTAATGCCTTGGTATAAGAAATGGAAGAGATCTCATTTGAAATGCAGTGTTCAAATCTGTCCATTCATGGTCAAGAAAGACTGCATCTTGAAGAGGTGTAAGGAAAGACTGTTTTGATCAGGGGGACTGAGAACCCTCTTGTGGGATGAAGGAGTGAGGGAAAACCAGCCTTGGCATGTCAAGTAAAAGGAAGGCCAAGAAGAGATGAGATTGCCCTCTATCAGTACCTCAGTGGAACAAATTCCAGGGAAAGAAAAGATCTTTTGAAGCTAAAAAACAGTCTTGGAACAAGAACTGGATTTAACTGTCCATGAGTACCTTTGAGCTGATAACAGAAAGATTTCATACTATAAGACTGGTGAAGTTTTGGAATAGTATTTTAATAGGAGAGAAAGAAAGAAAGAAAGAAAGAAAGAAAGAAAGAAAGAAAGAAAGAAAGAAAGAAAGAAAGAAAGAAAGAAAGAAAGAAAGAAAGAAAGAAAGAAAGAAAGAAAGAAAGAAAGAAAGAAAGAAAGAAAGAAAGAAAGAAAGAAAGAAAGAAAGAAAGAAAGAAAGAAAGAAAGAAAGAAAGAAAGAAAGAAAGAAAGAAAGAAAGAAAGAAAGAGAAAAAAAGAGAAAGAGAAAGAAAGGAAGGAAGGAAGGAAGGAAGAGAAAGAAAGGAAAGAAAGAAAGAAAGAAGGAAAGAAAGAAAGAA